>NC_081553.1:205483896-205578555 GCF_963082655.1 Stomoxys calcitrans
TTTTGAAAAACTTTTATATAAGGGAATATTATTTAACTCGAATTTATTTTTTATGCGGTTCATGTGTAAATTCAACTTCCATGAAAATCAAATATAAACTTCGTATGTTAACCAAATGTTTCTTTGTGAGAATCAAATGGTGGCTAAAATTTTCTATGAAATTCAATTGAAATTTCCATATAATTCGAAAATTTGAAGGAAAAGAACTGCAATCGACTACAATGAACATTTCTGCAAAAGCTTTGTTTTAAAAATCTCTATTGCCTCGTTTTATTGGGTTGCCCAAAAAGTAATTGCGGATTTTTTAAAAGAAAGTAAATGCATTTTTAATAAAACTTAGAATGAACTTTAATCAAATATACTTTTTTCACACTTTTTTTCTAAAGCAAGCTAAAAGTAACAGCTGTAACTGACAGAAGAAAGAATGCAATTACAGAGTTACAAGCAATGAAAAAATTTGTCAACGCCGACTATATGAAAAATCCGCAATTACTTTTTGGGCAACTCAATAAAATTGCCCGTTTATATAGCTTTTTGCATTTGTTACTTGACTGTTAAATAAACTCTACCTTTAACATTTTCTGTATTTTCTGTTTTTTTTATGATAACCGCAACCAATAATTAAATATTCAATAGCAACTTTATTTACGCAGACAATGTGCAGCTGTATTCAAGCGTTAGTCTATTACAAAAAAAAAAAGTTTGCAGAAACTGAAATGGGGGTCTTTGTGTTGCCTCAGAGGTATTCCATAATTATTTTGTATCTGTTTATTTATTCTTCTACTTGGTCGGTTGGCCTGGTCGGTAACGATTGTGCTTTTGTTTGTTCTTATTTGAACCATAAATGCAAATATGTGGTTTTCCTTTATGGCATTGAGTTGCCGTCGTTGTTGTGGATTGTGTTGCCTATAAATATGCATTAAAAATTGTGCAATTGTTCATTCATTCATCAATTTATTCAGTCGTCCGGTCAGTTTGCTGATTAATTCCTTTTGCAATGCTTCGCATTCTCAATTGAGTTTTTTCCCCCCCTTTTTATAGTTGGCTATATGTAACACAAAGAATTTGGAATGCAACTAAATGGCCATGTTTCGAATTAAAATGCGAACACTCGATATGGCAATGGGTGGTCAGGCATGAGGGCAGAAAAGTGGGCGGTTAAAATTTATGAAGTAAAGATTCTTCTATGAAAATTTTGTGGATGTTTTATAAACAAGTAAAAAGACTTCAAGTTTGGCCGGGCCAAACTTTGGATACTCACCACCTCGGGTATAAACCACCTTTCGTCAAAATCCGGTGAAAAATGCATACCCCATATTGCCATTGCCCTCAAAATTGAATATCAAAATCGTTTTCTAATCTCATTTAAACTCCTTATTGCAAAAGTCAGCAAATATGTCCGGTTTGGGATATTGGCCCTAAAAACTATGAATATCGAGCTCCACTCTCTTTAAGACCCAAATTGTCTTGGTGAACAAATACGTCCTATTTGGGGGTTGTTGTGGTGGTGGGCCGCCCCCAAACAGTTGGCCCCTAATGTTGGTAACAGATACGTGGTCTACTCCCAAATACCATTAATTTGAGCCCCACATTTCCATGACCGGCTTGGGGGGTGTTTTGGGGGATGGGCGGCCACTCAGTGAATTTGGATCTCTATTTTAAAAGACTGTAGCGTGATTTCTACAGACAGACGGATGGACATGGCTAGATCGTCCTAGATTTTTCCGCTGATCAAGAATATTTATACTTTATAGGGTCGGAAATGGATATATCGATGTGTTGCAAACGGAATGGAAAAATGAATATAGACCCATCTTTTGGTAGTGGGTATAAAAAAGTACATCCAAAATCTAGAGAAGTCTTAGAATTACATCATTTAAAGGGAATTCCTTGTTAATTACTTCTTTGAATTTTATACCCTACACCACCACTATGGTACAGGGTACAGAAGAGAGAAGAGAGAAAGAAGGAAGTGAGATGGATCCATTGATAATCATACCGATCGACTCAAAATCATTTTTATACCCTCCACCATAGGATGGGGGTATACTAATTTCATCATTCTGTTTGTAACTACCCGAAATATTCGTCTAAGACCCCATAAAGTATATGTATTCTTGATCGTCGTAACATTTTATGTCGATCTAGCCATGTCAGTCCGTAGGTATGTCCGCCCGTCCGTCCATCCGTCCGTCCGTCTGTCTGTCCAAAGCAAGCAAACTTTGGAAGGAATAAAGCTGGCCGCTTGAAATTTTGCACAAATACTTCTTATTAGTGTAGTTTGGTTGGGATTGTAAATCGGCCATATCAGTAAATGTTTTGATATACCTGCCATATAAACCGATCTTGGATCTTGACTTCTTGAGCCATTTTTTTTTTATTTTTTCCCAAACATCGCATTGCGGAACAAATTAGGGGGAAATTAACTTCTCACAATATCAATTGAGTGCTGCCCGTTTCAAATTTAAGCTCAATTTAACCTCTTGAGCCACTTCAGGCCGCAATTCTTATCCGATTTGAATGAATTTTTGCACGTAGTATTTTGTTATGATATGACTGTGCCAAATATGGTTCAAATCGGTTCATAACCTGATATATATGTCATATAAACCGATCTGGGCTATTGAAATCTTGAGCTGATAGAGAGTGCAATTACTATCCGATTTGGATGAAATTTAGATTGGCGTATTTTATAATGACTTTCAACATCTTTGCCAAATCGGTTCATAAACCGATATAGCTGCCATATAAACTGATCTGGGATCTTGACATCTTGAACTTCAAGAGGTTGCAATTATTATCCGATTTGCCTGAAATTTTGTACGTCGGATCCTCTCATGACCATTAACAAACGTATTTATTATGGTCTGCATCCGCTTTTTTGGCCAAGAGACCAAGCCTATTGAAATCTGAAAAAATCGGCTCAAAATTGGATCTAGCTCCCACATATATGTTCATCTGATTTGCACAAATATTGCAATAATGTACTCTTAGATTTAGATGTAGCTGTCATAAATGTATAATGCCCGATTTTCACTCCCAGAGCCACTGCAAGTGCATTTTTTGGCCAATCTTGCTAAAACGCTTTAGTTGATGACTACCACAATATCTGGGAAATTTGATCGAAATCGGTTCAGATTTCGATATAGCTCCCATATATGTGTTCAGCAGATTTTGGGTAATTTGCAATAATGTAGTCATATGTCAATCGTAGTTATTACAGTTTAATATATTCGATCGAAATTTGATAGGGATTGTTTAGTAACCCATCTAAAAACATCAGTCGAGATCCATCAACATTGGTTCAGAACTAGATATAGCTCCCACTTTGTACTTATAGGGTAGGTGTAGGGTATTATATAGCCGACACTGACGCCTTTTGCCTTTCCTTACTGGTTCTGTTATAAAACAAATGATGTACCATGGTGCGTATGACTCATTTCAATAAAATCTAAGGTGGGAAAGTACTCATACGTACCATGTACCGTGGAAAAAGCGAAACCTTACGTATGCTCTAACACAATCCGCCAAATCACAACTCTTTAAATAACACGGTCCCATAATAACAGATGCGACTAGTGCAGCCATGTGCAGGCAATGACGACACGACGCCGAGACATTGGAGCATTTACAGTGCTTGTTACAGGCCTTGGCAATGATAAGATTCCACTGTTGGGGATAAGATATTATTCCGCATTTGATCTAACTCAGGGGCATAAAATTAAGAGGATTAAAGAATATGTAAAGAGGCCGCTGTAGCGCAGAGATTGGCATGTACCAATGACCTGGCGAGGACATCAGACAAAATTTTCAGAGGTGGTTATCCCCTGCTTATTTTGGCAACATTTATGAGGTACTATGCCATGCAAAAACTTCTCCCCAAAGAGGTGTCGCACTGCGGCACGGCGTTCGGACTCGGCTATAAAAAGGAGGCCCTTTATCATTGAGCTAAAGACTTGAATCAGACAGCATTCATTGATATGTGAGAAGTTTGCCCCTGTTCCTTAGTGGAATGTTCATATATATGGGAGCTATATCCAAATCTGAACTGATTTGTTCCAATTTCAATAGGCTTCGTCTCTAGGCCGAAAAACATGACGATCACAAATTTGAAGACTATCGGATGAAAATTGCGACCAGTAGTTTGCACACAAATTAACATGGACAGACAGACAGATGGACAGACGGACAGACAGACAGACGGACAGACAGACGGACAGACAGACGGACAGACAGACGGACAGACAGACAGACAGACAGACAGACAGACGGACAGACAGACGGACAGACGGACAGACAGACGGACAGACAGACAGACGGACAGACAGAAGGACAGACAGAAGGACAGACAGACGGACAGACAGACGGACAGACAGACGGACAGACAGACGGACAGACAGACGGACAGACAGACGGACAGACAGACGGACAGACAGACGGACAGACAGACGGACAGACAGACGGACAGACAGACAGACGGACAGACAGACGGACGGACAGACGGACAGACAGACGGACAGACAGACAGACAGACAGACAGACAGACAGACAGACAGACAGACAGACAGACAGACAGACAGACGGACAGACAGACGGACAGACAGACGGACAGACAGACGGACAGACAGAAGGACAGACAGAAGGACAGACAGACAGACAGACGGACAGACAGACGGACAGACAGACAGACGGACGGACAGACAGACAGACGGACAGACAGACAGACGGACAGACAGACAGACGGACAGACAGACAGACAGACAGACAGACAGACAGACGGACAGACAGACGGACAGACAGACGGATAGACAGACAGACAGACGGACAGATAGACGAACAGACAGTCGGACAGACAGACAGACGGACATATATATGGGAGGTATAATCAAATATGAATCGATTTCTATGAAATTCATTTGTAATGTCGGGAGTCATAAGAAAATCCCTCCTGCCAAATTTCGAGAAAATCCGTAAACAAATGACCATTTTATTGCAGTATTACTGCAAATCGGACGAATATATATATGGGAGCTATATCCAAATCTGAACCGATTTTTTCCAATTTCAATAGGCTTCATCTCTAGGCCGAAAAACATGCCGATAACAAATTTGAAGACGATCGGATGAAAATTTCGACATGTAGTTTGTACACAATTTAACATGGACAGACAGACAGACGGACAGACAGACGGACAGACAGACGGACAGACAGACGGACAGACAGACGGACAGACAGACGGACAGACAGACGGACAGACAGACAGACAGACAGACAGACAGACAGACAGACGGCTAAATCAAATCAGAAAGTGATTCTGAGTTGATCGGTAAACTTATCAATGGGTCTATCTCTCACCCTGTTGGGTGTTACAAACTAATTCACTAATTTATAATACCCTGTACCACAGTAGTGGTGTATGGTACCAAAATTAGGGATTTTGTAAGTAGCACGTAATTCCTAACTTAGAAATTTCTTTTTCGCGGTTACTTTTAAGTTTTTAGAGCGCGCTACAAGCCAATTACTGGCTTAGGTGTATGTCCATAGGAGCTTGGGGCCGACTAATATCCGTACCCTCTTTTCCACCTAAGCTAAGATTTTAAAGACCTTGAACAAAAATAGTATTAAACAATTTTGGTGGAATTTGAGCCAATAAGATACATTAGTCCTTTAGTGATATCAAAATTTAATACCAATAGCAATAACCTTGCATTGCTGAAACTCTTAATATGCATATATGTTAGAGTAGGAACATTGCTGTGATCATCTCCTGTGGTGTTCTGTTAAATTGTCGGTTTACGATATGTATATATTTTCCTGCAAACGCATTTATAAAGGGATTGCAATATTTACCTTTGCAACACTCACTGAATGGGCGCTATTTGAATGATAAATTCTTATATCCCTTTTATGTGTTCCCTCTCTCTCACTCTCACTCTCGTACTGTTACCCTAGCTCTTTCCACACAGCGTTGCCATTTCATAAAAGAATTGAGCGAGGTATTGTATTTATCCTCGCTATTGTTTTTGTTGTTGTGTGGAATGCTATTATTTTGCATTCAATTAAATTTCATGCATATTTGAGTAGCTTTATATTTACCTACCACAAAGCATACGCCAAAGAACACTAGCATACAAAACCACTAAAGGGAAGCAAAAGTAGGGCAATCCAAAATTAGTTAACTATTGGTAATTGTTGAGCAAAAAAGTCGAACTCTATTCCAAGGTAATTTGTAAATACAAATCAGTTTACACAGCCAAATAGCGCAAATATATGACTGCTATGGTCCTTACAAATGAAATTGGGTTATCGATTTTTATGATGATAACATATACAGACACTCGAAACGAAATGTGGCACAGTGTAAAAGTTGCTGTAAATTGGTCAGTGCAATATAAACTAAATATATTACTAGGTCAATCGACCGACCTGAGTATGTAAATAAACGCTGGCACATTGTTCTCAAAATGTAAGAGCGACAAAGATTAAATATGCGTACCTATTGATTTTATAAAATTATGGTAAACAAATTTTAATAATAAAATTCTTAACCAACCCTGGATTTTATTTCAGACTATGTGTGTTTATTTTTACAAGTTAATGGAAATTCATTTGAGGATATAATTGTATTGCAAAAACAAGTGAAAGCTTGCTCAGTTCGGCCTGGCCTTCACCATGGATGGCACTTGTCAAGTTCTTTGCCCTGTAGCTCTTTATAGGCAAACAAAGGATAGTGGATATGAATTGTTATGCTATTGAAGCTATATCAGGTTATAAACGGATTCGGGTCACACTTAGTTTGATAGATGGAGACCATAGGAGAAGTCGTTAAATAAAATATTAGGGTAGCCCTCGGTTTATATGAGAGCTATAGTGGCACATAAAGCCCAAATACCCACTCAAAAAGTGAGTTTTACAAAACGAAATTCTTATACTAAAAAATGTTTTCTCCAAATATCGAATGCTGCTAAAACTGTTCAACTTGGTCCACTGTGCTGCAATTAGTTAAAATTTATTGAGTTACTAGCTGACCCGGTCCCGCTCCGCTGCGCCTTCTTTTGCTTTATATGGAACAAAAGTTTCCTTGGAATATTTATTTTTGACAATCAAAGAGCTTTTAGTGAAATATCATGCTATGAAAAAAGTATATCGCTTGAGTGTGTATCAATTCTTATACTACCACCCAATACATTTCACTTAAGCTCCACATTGATATGGTTGGTAAATATGCCCGCTTTAGGGGTGTGTTGGGAATAAGAAAATCCCCAAGCCCTGAAAATATATCAGCAACGTGCTCTATTCTCATATATCAATATATCATTTATAGCCTGCCATTGGCCTCAAAATTGGATATCAAATTAGTTTTCTACTCTCATTTAATCTCCTTATTGCAAAAGTCAGCAAATATGCCCGGTTTGGGGTATTGGCCCTAAAAACTAAGAATATTTAGTTCCACTCTCTTTAAGACTCAAATTGTCTTGATGAGCAAATACGTCCTATTTGGGGGTTGTTATGGTGGTGGGATGTCCGCTAGATAGTTGGCCCCTAATGTTGATATCAGATACGTGGTCTACTCCCACATACCTTTAATTTGAGCCCCATATTTCCATAGTCGGCAAATATGACCGGCTTGGGGGATGTTTTGAGGGATGGGCGGCCACTCAGTGAGTTGGCCTTGAAAATATATATCGCATTCGTGTTCCACTTTAAAAACCCTCTTATTTGAGGCACATATTGCAAAAGTCAGCAAATACTTCCTATTTGGGTGGTGGGGTGGCCCCCCCGAATATTGGTATCAAATTCGTGCTTTACTCCCAAAGACTTTTCATTTGAGCCCCATAGTGCTATGGTCGTAATTTGTCCCATTTGGGGGGTGTTTTTAACGAGAGGAGGCCCCCAAAACACTTGGTCTCATATTTGGATATAAGATTCGAATTCTACACTTAAATTCCTTTTATTTAAGCCCCATATTCCTATGGTCAGTAAATAAGTCCTGTTTGGGGGGTGTTTTGGGGAAGGGGTGGACCCCAGAAACGTGGTCCGAAATTTGGATATCAGATTCGTATTCTACACGCAAATACCTTTCATTTGAGTCCCATATTGCCATGGTCGGTAAATATGTCCGATTTAGGGGTGTTTTGGGGCTTGGGGTGGTCCCCCTAACACTTGGTCCGACAATTGGATATCAGATGCGTGTTCTTATCCTAAATACCTTTCAATTGAGTCCCATATTGTCGTGATTGGTGTAAATATATGTTTGGTAGGTTTTAGGGTGGGGCGTCCCCCCTAGGTATCCCATCCGGAATTTTTATTTTTAGGGTACTATATGAGAGTACAAAAAATTTCGCTTAAATCGCACCACCTATCTCCGAGATTTGGCGTTTCTGAAAATTAGGGTAAGGGGGAGGGTCCGCCCCCCCTTCAGATATCAAAAAATTTAGTATCCTATTTTCACCACGGGATCAATATGCACCATCTGTGAAAATTTCAAGAAAATCGGTTCAACCGTTTCTGAGTCTATACGAAACAGACAAACATACAAACAAACCTACAAACAAACACAAATTGATTTTTATACCCTCCACCATAAGATGGGGGGTATACTAATTTCGTCATTCTGTTTGTAACTACTCGAAATATTCGTCTGAGACCCAATAAAGTATATATATTCTTGATCGTCGCGACATTTTATGTCGATCTAGCCATGTCCGTCCGTCTGTCCGTCCGTCCGTCCGCCCGTCCGTCCGTCCGCCCGTCCGTCCGTCCGTCCGTCTGTCTGTCGAAAGCACGCTAACTTCCGAAGGAGTAAATCAAACCGCTTGAAATTTTGCCCAAATACATCTTATTAGTGTAGGTCAGTTGGGATTGTAAATGGGCCATATCGGTCCATGTTTTGATATAGCTGCCATATAAACCGATCTTGGGCCTTGACTTCTTGAGCCTCTAGAGTGCGCAATTCTTATCCGATTGGGATGAAATTTTGCACGACGTGTTTTGTTATGATATCCAACAACTGTGTCAAGTATGGTTCAAATCGGTCCATAACCTGATATAGCTGCCATATAAACCGATCTTGGGTCTTGACTTCTTGAGCCTCTAGCGTGCGCAATTCTTATCCGATGATAATGAAATTTTGCACAACGTGTTTTGTTATGATATCCAACAACTCTGTCAAGTATGGTTCAAATCGGTCCATAACCTGATATAGCTGCCATATAAACCAATCTTGGATCTTGACTTCTTGAGCCTCTAGAGTGCGCAATTCTTATCCGATTGAAATGAAATTTTGCACGACGTGTTTTGTTATTATATCCAACAAGTGTGTCAAATAAGGTTTAAATCGGTTCATAACCTGATATTGCTGCCATATAAACCGATCTTGGGTCTTGACTTCTTGAGCCTCTAGAGTGCGCAATTCTTATCCGATTGGAATGGAATTTTTTGTACGACGTGTTTTGTTATGATACCCAACAACTGTGACAAGTATGGTTTAAATCGGTCCATAACCTGATATAGCTGCCATATTAACCGATCTTGGGTCTTGACTTTTTGAGCCTCTAGAGGGCACAATTCTTATCCGATTTGAATGAATTTTTGCACGAAGTATTTCGTTATGATTTCCAACAACTGTGCCAAGTATGGTTGAAATCGGTACATAAAATGATATAGCTGTCATATAAACAGATCTGGGGATTTGACTTCTTGAGCTACTAGAGGGCGCAATTCCTATCCGATTTGGCTGAAATTTTGCATGACGTATTTTATTTTTACTTTTAACAACTGTGTCAAATAAGGTTCAAATTGGTTCATAACCTGATATAGCTGCCATATAAACCGATCTGGGATCTTGACTTCTTGACTCCTAGAGGTCGCAATTATTATCCGATATGCCTGAAATTTTGTACGATGGATCCTCTCATGACCATCAACAAACGTTTTTATTATGGTCTGAATCGGTCTATAGCCCGATACAGATCCCATATAAATCGTTCTCTCTATTTTACTTCGTGAGCCCCAATGGGCCCAATTCTTATACGAATTGGCGGAAATTTTACACAGGTCTCCAACATATAATTTAATTGTGGTCCTAACCTAATAGCAGAGCAACTCTTTTCTTATATCCTTTTTTGCCTAAGAAGAGATGCCGGGAAAAGAACTCGACAAATGCGATCCATGGTGGAGGGTATATAAGATTCGGCCCGGCCGAACTTAGCACGCTTTTACTTGTTATATATAAGATTTATAGGGTCGGAAATGGATATTTCGATGTGTTGCAAACGGAATGACAAAATGAATATACCCCCATCCTTCGGTGGTGGGTATAAAAATACAAATTATATTGGTATCCATAGAATTTTAGTTCTTTTAAGTGGTTTTGTTGTTTGCAAATAAGAGACTCCATAAGTAATCAGCGATGTGTTACGTAAGCTTCTCCAATATTCATGCCGATACCATGTACAACCATAGTTTCTTTTTTTGTTGGAAATTAATGTAGTGTTCGAGAAAGATCCATGGTGTTGAGTACACAAAACTTGGATACCGAGAATGTAATACCTTTTTTTGTGTTTCTTTTTTTGTTTTTAGAAACAGATATTGAAATTCATAGTAATATTAACATCACATTCCCATTTTTAATTGGAATTTCAACGAATCGAATGAGGAAAGCAATATCCAACAATCAGCTTTTTTACATTTAGCTTATTCTAGTTTTACGTGGAATTACGTACGTTAAAGCTTCTGCCTTAGTGCTAATTAATATGGTTGCCATTCCCAGTAAAAAAGAATCAAAATATTACCTGCCAATTTCCCAAAAAAAAAGAAGTCTTAACTACATCATTCGATAAATACCCATACAAGTGGCATAACAAATCATCTTCAAATATATTATCATCCATTGTTGGTGTTTCTGATAAATCTGAGTTATGGTCATTCCCATGGGCACATTATTCATGGCACCATAACCGCCCCCAACTCTATGGACCAACAACAATAAAACGATTCGTTAGCAACGACTCGCATCGCACAAAGGTGAAGAGGTTTGTCCGTTCATTTGTTTGTCCATTCATTTATTCATTTACTTACATTCATTATTTTGTTAATGACCACTTTGGATTCGCAATAAATTTGCCACTATTGAGACAGTTAATCTAATTAAAATGTTCTTTATTACGAAAAAGAAAATGATTCGTTTGAATTCAATATTATTGCCTTCATTGTAGGCAACTCTCGCGATTGTTTTTCCTTTTAAATGCATTCTGTTATAAAGCAAAAAGTAAATTTGCTCAAGCTTATGATTTACTGGATTGCACCAAACACCATTTCCCTTCATTTTTCAGTTTCAACCAATGCGAGCTCTACCTTGATTACAACAATACATGGATGGACAGACAGATGGAGATAGAAAAGGCGGACTGGAGATAAACAGACAGATGGGAATACAAACAGTCGGACAGACAAATGGAATGTCGTACAGACAGACAAAAAGACCAAAAGACAGACAGACGAAAACACCATAAGACAGACAGAAAGATGGACAAACAGATGGTATGTCATACAGACAGACGAAAAGACCATAAGACTGATAAACAGACAGACGAAAATACCAAAAGACAGACCGATGGACATATAAACGGACACACAGACAAACAGGTCGACAAATAGACGGGTAAGCACCCAGACAGATGAACACAGCTAAGATGTACCCCGCCCATCGGTATCATAGGCAAACTGCTCACATATCAATGAGTGCAGTCCGATTCAAGTTTAAGCTTAATGATAAGGTGCCTCATTTTTACAGCCGAGTCTGAACGGCGTGCCGCAGTGCGACATCTCTTTGGAGAGAAGTTTTACATGGCATAGTACCTCACAAATGTTGCCAGCATTGGGAGGGGAAAACCACTGCTGAAAATATTTTCTGATGGTCTCGCCAGGATTCGAACCCAGGCGTTCAGCGTCATAGGCGGACATGCTAACCTCTGCTCTACGGTGACCTCCTCGTTTGCAGTCCATTAAAAAACAGCGAGAAATTTCCCTCCTATGAATGAATACTGTGCGATACAACTTTAAGCTCACTGGCAAGGGACCTCCTTTTTATATCCGAAGACAGAACGGCTTCCCGAAATGCGACACCACTTAGTAGAGAAGTTTATATGGCTGATTGCTTAAGGTCATAAGTGTCACAAACACTAAGAGGGGACTTCCACAGCTAGAAAAAAATTTCTGATGTTCTTGCTGGGATTTGAACCCAAGCCTTGACGTCAGTGGTGGACATGCTGACCTCTGAGCCACAGTGGCCCACAGTAGCGGTGTCGGGGTTAATTGAATTCCGTTCGTATATCAGGTGGCCTAGTGCAACTCACCTGTTATAGGATTAACACCCTATAGAGGAGATCGGTCTCGGAGGCCATAGTGGCGCAGAGGTTAACATGGCCACCTATGATACCGAACGCCTGGGTTCATATACCGGCGAAAACATCACAATCAAGTAAAAAGGCACTAAGTTCGGCCGGGCCGAACTTTGGATACCCACCTCCTCTGGTGTATATGTAAACCCCATTTCGCCACAATCTGGTGAAAATTGAATAATTTATGCACCCAAATTCGGCACTTACATTGAGGGGTCTAATAAATATAAGTCAATGTTGAAATACAAAATTTTCAAATTTCAACAAAATCGGGTAATAAATAAAGCCTTTATGAGCTTCAAACCCTTAACCGGCATATCAGTCTATATGACAGCTATATCTAAACACAATCCGATCTTTACCATATTTGGGTCGGCTGGCATGTGGCCTAAAACTACTAACTCTTTAAAATTTTAGCGGAATCGGTTAAAAAAAATAACTTATGGGCTTCAGACCCTTTATCGGGAGATCGGTCCATATGGCAGCTATATCTTAATATTGTCCGATACAAACCATATTTGGGATGGACGTCGTTACACCTAAAACCACCCACTGTCTGAAATTTAAACGAAATCGGGTAATAAATAGAGCTTTTATGGGCTTCAGATCCCGTATCGGGAGATCGGTCTATATGGCAGCTATATCTAAATATAGTCCGATATGTACCATATTTGGGTCGTATATTGAGAGGCTTAAACCTGCGCACTATTCGAAATTTCAGGGGAATCGGATAAAAAGTACAGCTTTTATGACCTTCAGACCCCTTATCGGGGGATCGGCCTATATGACAGCTATATCAAAATAGAGTCCGATATGTACCATATTTGGGTCGGATGTTTAAAGTCTTAAAACAGTGCACTATTCCAAATTTCAGCAAAATCGGTTAAAAAATAAAGCTTCTATGGGCTTCAGACCCTTTATCGGGAGATCGGTCTATATGGCAGCTGTATCTAAATATGGTGCGATTTGGCCCGTTCAAGAATATAACCAGCGTGCATCAAAAAGCCGTATATGTGCCAAATTTCGATATCTCAATTTTTGAAGCCTGTAGAGTGATTACAACAGACGAACGGACAAACGGACAGACACACGGACATCGTTAAAACGTCTTAGAATTTTACGACGATCCGAAATACCCATAGCTTGTGGGGTCGGAAAGTGATATTTCGATGTGTTGCAAACGGAATGACTGAATGAATATACCCTCTATCCTACGGTAGTGGGTATAAAAATGTTCAACAATGGTTATCACCCTACTAATGCTGGCTATATTTGTGAGGTATCCTGCCTGAATCAGAGGATAGAGGAATCAGAGGATAGTCCACTGGCTCCACAAAAGCGTGATTAGACTAATACTTACATACGCCACTTGAGACTATTCTAGATATGTAACCCATTGACATAGAGATTAAATGTGAGTCAGCCTCTGCGACAATGAGACTTAAGGCGATGGGAGAATGGATTGAGGATGGGAGCAGCTCATATCATCGCGGTATAATCAAGGCAACGATAGAAAATCTGGAAGGAAGGGAAGAGGCTTCCGATCGGAAACCTGAGATGAACCTTGAAGTCGAGTGCGAGGTACGGCTGCCAGCACAATCTTGGACTGACGGAACCCTAGTATTGCCGCCTGGAAGATCATGTTACACAGATGGATCAAAGCTAGAGGACAGAGCTGGCCTGGGGTTCTACATTAAGAACTCAGAGACTGAGATCTGTTTTAGACTACCTGACCATAATACGGTCTTGTGCCCATGCCCCGACGGAAGACAAAGACGAGCATACCAAAGATATTTTCTACGAGCGCATAGGGAGAGAATATAACCACTGCCCAGACCATGATATTAAAATCGTTCTGGGAGATTTTAATGCGAAGATAGAGAAGGAAGACATTTGTGGTCCAACAGTCGGAAAGTTTAGCCTCCACGAGATAACGTCCAGTAATGGGTTGAGGCTGATAGATTTCGCCGCGGCAAAAAACATGGTAGTTAGTAGCACCAGATTTCAACCATAAAAATAATCACAAAGCCACATGGCTGTCACCCGATCAAAACACGAGAAACCAAATTAATCACATAGATGGAAGGCATTCATCCAGCGTGTTAGACATTGCACGGAAGCTGGAAATTGAAAAGCTGCAAACATAACAAATGGCAGCAGCATACTCCACTCGACTGACTTAACTGCTTGATGAAAGAACTCCTTGTTCCGATGATATAATGGCGCAGTGGCAAACTATTGCCCACTCCATGGAAAATGCAGCGATATTCGTACTTGGGTACTGGAAGCCTCCTCCAAGAAACCCATGGTACGACCAATAGTGTCGAGATGCTACTGAAGCCAAGAATGCGGCATATTGAGCAACCCTGCAATCAGTGGCGACATGCCAGATGAAGGAGAGGTATCGGGAGAAAAGGAGAGAGAAGAAACGTCTATTCCGCAGAAAGAAAAACGAAATGGAAAGACGTAAGTGTGAGCAAATTGAGATGTACAGGAGTCAGAATGAAGTCCGGAAATTCTACCAAAGAATTAAACACCAAACCGATGGCTTTGGTGCAGGCACATCCTCCTGCAAAGAAGGAAATCTAATAACTGACACGGAGAGCATGCTGGGCATATGGAAAGAACATTTTACCCCACTGCTAGTGTCTGATGTTGGCGGCGAAGAGGATACCGCAGAACCAATCCCTGATGATGGTATAGAATGTTTACCTCCTAGTCAGAATGAGGACCTAGTAGCAGTGACGCGACTAAAGAACAGCAAGGCATCAGGAGCCGACGGGTTACCCGCTGAACTATTTAAGACCGGAGGCGACGCTCTGATAAGGGGTGGGCATCAGCTTATCTGCGCAATCTGGCTAGAAGAACGCATACCCGATGATTGGTACCTCAGCATACTATGTCCCGTACACAAGAAAGGAGACAAGACGGAATGTGCCAACTACAGAGCAAAAAGTCTCCTCCCCATCGCAAAAAAGATACTCTCGTGAGTACTGTGTAAAAGATTAAAAGTCAATGAGATAATTGGACCTCATCAATGCGGCTTTAGACCTGGTAAATCCACCCTAGACCACATATTCACACTGCGCCAAATCTTTGTTGACTACAAAGCCGCCTTCGATACTCCTTTACGTTCAAAGATATTTCAAGCCATGTCTGAGTTTGGTATCCCTGCAAAATTAATAAGACTCTGCAGGATGACACTTGCTGATACGCCTTCCTCAGTTAGAATAGGAAAGAATCTCTCCAAACCATTTAATACCAAACGAGGTTTCAGACAAGGAGACAGCCGATCGTATGATCTCTTTAATATCCTGCTGGAGAAGATTATACGAGATGCAGATGTGAATAGATATGGCACACTAATCACAAGTGAACACATGCTACTCGCCTATGCCGACGACATCGATATCATAGGTCGGTCAACGGAAGTAGTAACTGCAGCCTTTGAAAGAATCGAAAGAGAGTCAGTGATAATGGGTCTTTGGATGGTTTCAACTCCCAAAAAGCCCTGCACAACCGAGCAGATAAAGAAAATGGAGAATGTTGGGAACCACAACTTTGAGACAGTCGGTAACTTTATCTACCTCTGCACCGGCGTAATCGAAACGAATGACACCAGAGATAAAGCAAAGAATAATACTGGCAAACAGATGCTACTTTGGACTAAGTAAGCAGTTTAGAATCAAGGCCACCTCGACAGACGAAGACTACACTTTACAAGACACTGATACTACCCGTGCTGTTATATGGTTCTGATGCATTGGTACTTGTGAAAGCAGTTGAGGCAGTGCTTGGAGTTTTTGAGAGAAAGATTCTTCGTAAAATATATGGACCAGTTTGCGTTAAAGGAGAATAAAGGCGTCTTTTGAACCACGGGCTATATGAGCTGTATAACGAAGATAGCATAGTTACACGCATCAATATACAACGGCTGTGTTGGCTAGCTCATGTTGTCAGAATGGATGAAGAAGCTCCAGCAAAGAAGTTTTTTGAAGGCAAACCGGGAAAACCAATAGCTCGATGTAAAGATCAAGTTGTGGGAGACACCTCGAAACTTGGTGTCAGAGATTTTAGAATGAGCGCAGAAGATCGAGGCGCTTGGAACGCTATTCTACGGAACAAATATTCTGTCATAGCCAATTAAAGAAGAAAGAAAAGAAGAAGAACATCCTTACGGACAGTAAAATTGTCATAAGGGCAATAACAACCAAGAGGGTAAGATCGAACAGTTTTGCATTGTAAGAAGGAGATTAAAGCCTTCTCTGAGGATGACAAAATCCGATTCTTTTGTATGCCGGGCCATAACGGAGTAAGGTGAAATCGAAGGACAGACGATTTGGCGGTGACGGCCAAAGGACTGCTGTCAATAAACTTGATTAACCCGAAGCCTTTCGGGTCGATGCAGTCCGAGTTAAGGTCGTGGGCGACGAATGCGCATGCAGCATTGTGGAACAGCGAAATGATCGGTAGGACGGCGAAAATCCTATGGGGGGGATCCAGATCGTGAGAAGACGAGGCTATTACTGAAAGGAAGCAAGAAGGAGTTCAGTGTAGCTATTGGTATCATAACGGGACACATAGGACTAAGAGCTCACTTATGTAAAATCGGTGCGGCAAGCGGTAGCATGTGTAGGGCATTCGGGGAAGATGTTGAGACGTTGGAGCATTTCTTTTGTCATTGCCCTGCTTTCGCGGCTAACAGATACCGGCACTTGGGTGGGACACTATACCAGACAAGAACCAACTTAGGGGAGTGGTACTTAATTGATAATGAAAGCAATTAAGGTCCAAGTTAAGGTCGTAATTAAGTTCGAGTTAAGGTCGTGGGCGACGAATGCGCATGCAATATTGTGGAACAGCTCAATGATCGGTAGGACGGCGAAAACCATATGGGGGGGATCCAGATCGTGGGAAGACGAGGCTATTACTGAAAGGAAGCAAGAAGGAGGTCAGTATAGCTATTGGTATCATAACGGGACACATAGGACTACGAGCTCACTTATGTAAAATCGGTCAGGCAAGTGATAACATGTGTAGGGCATTCGGGGAAGATAATGAGACGTTGGAGCATTTCCTATGTCATTGCCCGGCTTTCGCGTCCAACAGATACCGGTACTTAGGTGGAGACACAATATTAGACATGAACCAACTTAGGGGAGTGGTACTTAATTGGTCCTGAAAGTAATTAAGGATTTTGTGAGTAGCACAGAATTCCCTTAAATAAAATTTTCTTTTTAGAGGTTACTTTACAGTTTTTAGAACGCACTACAAGCTGTTTACTTGTTTAAGTGTATGTCCATTGTGTCATGGGGCGGATTATTATTTGCACCTTCTTTTCAACCTAACCTAGAGAGTTTGCCTGAAATCGGTTCAGGTTTAGATTGAGCTCCCATATATTGTATATGTTCTTCCGACTTCAACAAAGGGGTCATATGTCAACCGGTAGTCACGAAAAAGTAATTGCGGATTTTTTAAAAGAAAGTAAATGCATTTTTAATAAAACTTAGAATGAACTTTAATCAAATATATAATTGCCATTTTGTTCGATAACCTTTTGCCATCTTCCTGGCAAATTTAGTATTCCACGCTCATAGAACTTCTGGCCTTTATCTGCAAAAAACTGAACCAAAGTACGATTTTATAGTCTCATCATTGCCGAAAGTTTTACCATTTAAGGAGTTCCGCCAAGATCGAAATAAATGGTAGTCTAATGGTGCAAGGTCAGTGCTATATGGTAGATGCATTAAAAGTTCCCAGCCAAGCTCACTCAGTTTTTGGCGAGTGACCAAAGATGTGTGCGGTCTAGCGTTGTCCTGGTGGAATATGACACCTTTACGATTGACCAATTCTGGTCGCTTCTCCTTGATGGCTGTATTCAATTTGTCCAATTGTTGACAGTAAACATCCGAATTGAGCTCGTTTGGTTCCTTGGAAGCAGACAGCATAACCTTCTTTTGGTCGATATCAGCCTTTGAAGTGGTTTGAGCTGGTTCACCATGCTTGGACCATGATCGTTTTCGACTAACGTTGTTGTAAACAATCCATTTTTCATCTCCAGTTATGATTCGTTTTAAAAACGGATCGAATTCATTGCGTTTAAGGTGCATATCACAAGCGTTGATTGGGTTTGTTAAATGAATTTCTTTCATTACATGTGGAACCCAAATATCAAGCTTTTTCACCACTCCAAGACTTTTTACGTGATAATGAACGGTTGATTTTGGTATATTTAACTTCTCTCCTATCTCACGCTCAGTTACGTGACGATCCAATTCGATTAACGCTTTGATTTGGTCCTCATCAACTTCATTTGGCCGACCTGATCGTGGCTCATCTTTAAGTGAAAAATCTCCAGAACGGAATTGGCGAAACCAATTTTGACACTGTCTTCCTTTTAAGGCTTTATCACCATACACATCTCGCAACTTTTTAGCAACCTGCTCCGCGTTTTTATACCCTCCACCATAAGATGGGGGGTATACTAATTTAATCATTCTGTTTGTAACTACTCGAAATATTCGTCTGAGACCCCATAAAGTATATATATTCTTGATCGTCGCGACATTTTATGTCGATCTAGCCATGTCCGTCCGTCCGTCTGTCTGTCGAAAGCACGCTAACTTCCGAAGGAGTAAAGCTAGCCGCTTGAAATTTTACACAAATACTTCTTATTAGTGTAGGTCGGTTGGTATTGTAAATGGGCCATATCGGTCCATGTTTTGATATAGCTGCCATATAAACCGATCTTAAGTCTTGACTTCTTGAGCCTCTAGAGTGCGCAACTCTTATCCGATTGGAATGACGTGTTTTGTTATGATATCCAACAAATGTGCCAAGTATGGTTCAGATCGGTCCATAACCTGATATAGCTGCCATATAAACCGATCTTGGGTCTTGACTTCTTGAGCCTCTAGCGTGCCCAATTCTTCTTCGATCAGAATGAAATTTTGCACGACGTGTTTTGTTATGATATCCAACAACTGTGCCAAGTATGGTTCAAATCGGTCCATAACCTGATATAGCTGCCATATAAACCGATCTTGGGTCTTGGCTTCTTGAGCCTCTAGAGTGCGCAATTCTTATCCGATTGGAATGAAATTTTGCACGACGTGTTTTGTTATGATATCCAACAAATGTGCCAAGTATGGTTCAGATCGGTCCATAACCTGATATAGCTGCCATATAAACCGATCTTGGGTTTTGACTTCTTGAGCCTCTAGCGTGCCCAATTCTTCTCCGATCAGAATGAAATTTTGCACGACGTGTTTAGTTATAGATACCCAGAAACTGTGCCAAGTATGGTTTAAATCGGTCCATAACCTGATATAGCTGCCATATAAACCGATCTGGGATCTTGACTTCTTGAGCCTCTATAGGGCGCCATTTTATTGTTACTTTCAAAAACTATGTCAAATAAAGTACAAGTCGGTTCATAACCTGATATAGCTGCCATATAAACCGATCTGGGATCTTGACTTCTTGAGCTTCTAGAGGTCGCAATTATTATCCGATTTGCCTGAAATTTTGTACGACGGATTCTCTCATGACCATTAACATACGTGTTTATTATGGTCTGAATCAGATCCCATATAAATCGTTCTCTCTATTTTACTTCGTGAGCCCCAATGGGCGCAATTCTTATACGAATTGACTGAAATTTTACACAGGTCTCCAACATATAATTTAATTGTGGTCCGAACCGGACCATATCTTGATATCGTTTTAATAGCAGAGCAACTCTTTTCTTATATCCTTTTTTGCCTAAGAAGAGATGCCGGCAAAAGAACTCGACAAATGCGATCCATGGTGGACGGTATATAAGATTCGGCCCGGCCGAACTTAGCACGCTTTTACTTGTTTCCTTTACGGAAATAATAAAGTAAAATATGACGAAAATGCTCCTTTGTGGGCTCCATATTAAAATTGACGCCAAACAAACAAATGTAACAAAATTTCGCGCACTTTTTTTCTAAAGCAAGCTAAAAGTAACAGCTGATAACTGACAGAAGAAAGAATGCAATTACAGAGTCACAAGCCGTTGAAAAAATTTGTCAACGCCGACTATATGAAAAATCCGCAATTACTTTTTGGGCAACCCAATATAAATAGCCCTCTTTGCATACATAGAGCTGTGGTTAGTACAGTTTTGAAGACATTTGCTTGAAATTTAATACAGATTGTTTTAATACCCTTGTAAAAACTTCCACCGAAGTCCACTGAATCCAGTTCAGAATAAGATATAAGTCTGAATTTGCACATATAGGGCAGGTATAGGGTATGACGATCTGAATTTGCACATATAGGGCAGGTGTAGGGTATTATATAGTCGGCTCTGCCCGACTTTTGTCTTTCCTTACTTGTTACTATTTAATACATGATCTGCAATATTAGTTAAAGAAGAGTGAAGAATCTAATCAATCATATACTGCCTTTTCCAAAGATTATTTCACCATTCCCTCTTTAGATGTATTCAAATTTAAGTGTACTATGTCAATGCTTATAACAACTAAACTTTTGTTTCTAATGTTCGATACAGTGTTAATAACAATAATTTACACATGCAATTTATGCATGTATGTACAGCAATATTTTATTCTCATGCAAAACGTATTAAAAGCAGAAGCATATCCTCATGCGTAGAAGCTGCTCCAATGAACCAAAGAGAATTGTCTTCGCAAATGATAAACATAAATCACTATGGCAGTGGAGTGACCATTTGTCCACTTAATGATATCCTTTGAATTGGCCTCCTCTCTCTCTCTCTCTCGCTCGCACTCACATTCTGTCTTTATCGCTTTAGTTATCTGCAATACATATACATCACATTGGAAGTGGTGCAGACAGATATGTATCCGTACAAATAAATATTATAAATAAAATACTACAAGCACGCATACATACAATACAGCACACACACGCACACACACACACACATGCATATAAGCTTAAATAAAAACTACAATTTATAACAGTTTGTGTTGTACATTCTCTGGAGATGCTTTAATGCCATTTATAAAGACATAGCCTTTGGATGGCTGCTTGCTACGATGCCTCATTCATGCATGCAAACGGACATGCCACTTAAGCATGGTTTTAGTTTTGCATATGCAACAATTGATTGAACATATGAAGATTGAATAGCACACGCATTCGCCGCAGCCTGCACTCACTTACACACACTTGCCCAGGGAAAGAAATGAAGAACCCCACTATATACGCTATGCGGTGTATCAGACTGAATAGCCATAATTTATTTAATAATATCTGTTTCCATGTATCGCCAACGAAGCATACTTTTCACTGAATTCAATATTCAATAAGTAAGCAACACAAAGCTGAGCTGCTCATTGTAGTGAGAGTCAAAAAAAAAAAAAAAAATAATAAAGCGCATATGACGGCTGAAGTACTGAAGTATTTTTGTATGTCTATTATGATATATTATCCTGACTGCAGCAATATTCTTGTCGTTCATTTGTATTCTCATAATTTGGCATTCATAAATAATTTAAGGCACTTGAGTAATTGAAAATCCATAAGATGCATAAGGCTTATGAAAATGATGCTTAATTAAATTATTTTTCTTTAATTGAGTAATTAGATTCAACCTTGATGCTAAAGGAGTTACATTGTAAAGAATGATTGATATCAGCTATTACATAGGAAAATATTTTTTATACCCTGTGGGGGCATACTTATTTCGTCATTCCGTTTGTAACACCTCGAAATATGTGTCTAAGACCTATAGAGTATGTAAAGGGTGATTTTTTTGAGGTTAGGATTTTCATTCATTAGTATTTCACAGATCACGTGGGATTTTAGACATGGTGTCAAAGAGAAAGATGCTCAGTATGCTTTGACATTTCATCATGAATAGACTTACTAACGAGCAACGCTTGCAAATCATTGAATTTTATTACCAAAGTCAGTGTTCGGTTCGAAATGTGTTCAAATTTTGACAAATTTTGTTCAGCGATGAGGCTCATTTCTGGTTGAATGGCTACGTAAATAAGCAAAATTGCCGCATTTGGAGTGAAGAGCAACCAGAAGCCGTTCAAGAACTGTCCATGCATCCCGAAAAATGCACTGTTTGGTGTGGTTTGTACGCTGGTGGAATCATTGGACCGTATTTTTTCAAAGATGCTGTTGGACGCAACGTTACGGTGAATGAACACATTTCGAACCGAACACTGATTTTGGTAATAAAATTCAATGATTTGCAAGCGTTGCTCGTTAGTAAGTCTATTCATGATGAAATGTCAAAGTATACTGAGCATCTTTCTCTTTGACACCATGTCTGAAATCCCACGTGATCTGTCAAATACTAATGCATGAAAATCCTAACCTCAAAAAAATCACCCTTTATATATTCTTGATCGTCATGACGTTTTGTAACAATCTAGCCATGTCTCCCCATCTGTCCGTCCGTTTGCCTGTCGAAAGCGCGCTAACTTTCGTAGGCGCTTGAAATTTTGCACAAATAATTAATATTAGTGTAGGTCTGTTAGAATTGTAAATGGGCCAAATCGGTCTATGTTTTGATATAGCTGCCATATAAACCGATCTTCGGTTTTAGCTGCAATTTTGTGCGTGGTGTTCTATTGGGTTGCCCAAAAAGTAATTGCCGGTAATATACAATAGTAGTAATATAGTCGGCGTTGACAAATTTTTGCAACGGCTTGTGACTCTGTAATTGCATTCTTTCTTCTGTCAGTTATCAGCTGTTACTTTTAGCTTGCTTTAGAAAAAAAGTGCGCAAAATTTTGTTTACATTTGTTGGTTTGGCGTCAATTTTAATATGGATACCACATGTATTGAAAGAAATTCATTTAACAAACCGAATCAACGCTTGTGATATGCACCTTAAACGCAATGAATTCGATCCGTTTTTAAAACGAATCATAACTGGAGATGAAAAATGGATTGTTTACAACAACGTTAGTCGAAAACGATCATGGTCCAAGCATGGTGAACCAGCTCAAACCACTTCAAAGGCTGATATCCTCCAAAAGAAGGTTGTGCTGTCTGTTTGGTGGGATTGGAAGGGTGTGGTGGTTTATTTTGAGCTGCTTCCAAGGAACCAAACGATTAATTCGGATGTTTACTGTCAATTGGACAAATTGAATACAGCCATCAAGGAGAAGCGACCAGAATTGGTCAATCGTAAAGGTGTCATATTCCACCAGGACAATGCCAGACCGCACACATCTTTGGTCACTCGCCAAAAACTGAGTGAGCTTGGCTGGGAACTTATGATGCATCCACCATATAGCCCTGACCTTGCAACATCAGACTACCATTTATTTCGATCTTTGCAGAACTCCTTAAATGGTAAAACTTTCGGCAATGATGAGGCTATAAAATCGCACTTGGTTCAGTTTTTTGCAGATAAAGGCCAGAAGTTCTATGAGCGCGGAATACTAAATTTGCCAGGATGATGGCAAAAGGTTATCGAACAAAATGGCAATTATATATTTGATTAAAGTTCTTTCTAAGTTTTATTAAAAATGCATTTACTTTCTTTTAAAAAATCCGCAATTACTTTTTGGGCAACCCAATAGGATAACTTCCAACAACTGTGCAAAGTATGGTGGTTCTTGACTTCTGGCTGTAGTTTTGCATGAAGTGTTCTAGTATAACTGCCAACAACTGTGCCAAGTATAGTCTTAATCAGTCCATAACCTGATATAGCCGCCATATAAACCGATATCCCGACTAGATTTCTAAAACCTGTAGAGACTGCAATTTTTATCCAATTTGGTTGAAATTTTGCATATGTTATTTTGGTATAACTTGCAACAACTGTGCTGGTTAATAACTTGATAGAGCTGTCATATAAACCGATCTCCCAGTTTGAATTTTTCGAGCCTATGAAGGGCGCCATTATCACTCGATTTGCCTAAAATTTTGGAAGTGGTGGTTTTCTATGACTGGTGTTTTCTTACCCACCACCGAAGGATGGGGGTATATTAATTTTGTCATTCCGTTTGCAACACATCGAAATATTCATTTCCGACCCTATAAAGTATACATATCTTGATAAGCGTAAAAATCTAAGACGTCTGTCCGTCTGTCCGTCCGTCTGTCCGTCCGTCTGTACGTCAGTCCGTCCGTCTGTCTGTCCGTCCGTCTGTCCGTCCGTCTGTCCGTCCGTCTGTCCGTCCGTCTGTCCGTCCGTCTGTCCGTCCGTCTGTCCGTCCGTCTGTCCGTCCGTCTGTCCATCCGTCTGTCCGTCCGTCCGTCTGTCCGTCCGTCTGTCCGTCCGTCTGTCCGTCCGTCTGTCCGTCCGTCTGTCCGTCCGTCTGTGCGTCCGTCTGTCTGTCCGTCCGTCTATCCGTCCGTCTGTCCGTCCGTTTGTCCGTCCATCTATCCGTCCGTCCGTCTGTCTATCTGTCTGTCTGGCCGTCCATTTGTCCGTCCGTCTATTCGCCTGTCCCACCGTCTGTCTGTCCGTACGTCTGTCCGTCCGCCTGTCTGTGCGTCCGCCTGTCTGTCCGTCCGTCCTTCTGTCCGCCCGTCCTTCTGTCCGTCCGTCCGACTGTACGTCCGTCCATCCGTCCGTTTGTTGAAATCACGCTACAGTCTTTGAACATAGTGAAATTGAGCTGAAACTTTGCAAAGATTCTTTATTTTGTCCATAAGCAGGGAAAGTTCGAAGAAATTTGGGACAGTGAGTTGTATTACCCCCCTTGACACCTTTTTGCAAATTGGCCCAGGTCGATCCATAACTGGATATAGCTGCCCTAAAGACCGATCTCTTGATTTAATGTTTTGGGCCCATAAAAGGCGTTTTTGTTGTCCGATGTCGCCGAAATTGCGGACTGTGAGTTGTGTTAGGCCCTTCTACATAACTCTTCAATTTGGCCCAGATCGGTGCAAATTTGAATATAGCTGCCACTTAGACCAATCTCTCGATTTAAAGACTTGGTCCCATAAAAGACGCATTTATAATCCGATTTCGCTGAAATGAATGAATGAAATTTGAGACAGTGACTTATGTTAGGCTTTTCGACATCTGTGTCGTATATGTTTCAGATCGGTCTATATTTGGAACTAGCGACGAAAAAGACCAATATTTTGTTCTACAAAATTGAACAATGAATAACAGATTTTTAACCTTCAACAACCTTGTCCGTCGTGACAGATCACTGTCTAATCGGAAAACATGCTGACAGATTGAAGGTTGCCTGCAACGACTATTGGAAAAGCGGTGAGAAAGTCGAAAGGAAGAGACTATAGAAAATTTTCTGTGTGTGTGACTCGCACTAGCAGTCAGAAGGAGTTCCACTTTAGGTTCTCATTTCGTTGAGAATCTGTCTGATTTAGCGGATGTGAACATTCGCAAGTTATTGGGCTTTTTAAAGCTATCTGGATGGTTCAACGGTAGGAACTAGAAGGCATCTTTCTTCTTCTGTTCCTGTGGTATCACAATGGACGAAAACGCCTAAGTGAGTCTGATGGTTGACTGCCACTTAAACCTAACCTTACCTTTTCCAAATGTCCTCTGATTTGAGTCCTAAAGTGCCCCAAATGACCTATTTGACCCTTTGAGAAGTATTTTTGTGTTTGAGATGTGCCCATAGACATTTAATGTTACATTTGGATATCGGAGTTTCCACGGTGGGCATGAGGATTGGTGCATTTGGATGTGCGATAGCCGCCAGACTCTTGGTGACAATATTGGATATCAGAGTTGTACTCCTTTATCAAATATGTTTTATTTGGGTCCCATATTTTCGCGATCGACTCACATATCCGTTTGGGTATGGTGTAGATCCCCAGACATTTGGCCTCAAAATTGGTAATCACATTTTTAAAGCCTTTCATTTAATACCTATATTGTCAACTTCATGTGAATGAATTGTCCCTAGTATTATACCCTCCATTGTAATTTCGACATTCCGTTTGTAACACCTTGAAATACTTTTTTAACACCCCATAAAGTAACCCTACGGGAAACTGGTGATGGGGACCGGACCTAGTTCTCGTCCCCTTACATAGAAAAAACCTATCATATTTATAAGATCTTTTAAGGCTATAGAATTTGGCACAAAGTATTTTTATGACGTCTAAATATGTGTGCAAAATTTCGTTGAAATCGGTCTAGATTTTGATATAGCTCTCATATATATCTTTCATCCGATATGCCCTTTTAAAGCTGTAGGAGCCACAATTGTAGTCCGATCTTTACCAAATTTGGCAAGAAGTGCGTTTTTTAACGTCCCAATATATGTGCGAAATTTCATCAGAATCGGATCAGATTTATATATAGCTCCCATATATATCTTTCATCCGATAAGACCTTTTAAGGCTATAGAAGGCATAATTTTGGTCCGATCCTTACAAAATTTGGCACAAAGTATTTTTTATGACGTCTTAATGTGTGTGCAAAATTTCGTTGAAATCGGTCCAGATTTTGATATAGCTCCCATATATAACTTTCATCCGATAAGAACTTTTAAGGCTATAGAAGGCACAATTTTGGTCCGATCCTTACAAAATTTGGCACAAAGTATTTTTTATGACGTCTAAATATGTGTGCACAATTTCGTTGAAATCGGTCCAGATTTTGATATAGCTCCCATATATATTTTTCATCTGATATGCCCTTTTAAAGCTGTAGGAGCCACAATTTCGGTCCAATCTTTGCCAAATTTGGCACGAAGTATGTTCTTTAACGTCCCAATATATGTGCGAAATTTCATCAGAATCGGATCAGATTTATATATAGCTCCCATATATATCTTTCATTCGATAAGATCTTTTAAGGCTATAGAAGGCATAATTTTGGTCCGATCCTTACAAAATTTGGCACAAAGTATTTTTTACGACGTCTAAATATGTGTGCAAAATTTCATCAGAATCGGTTCAGATTTTGATATAGCTCCCATAAATATCTTTCATCCGATATGCCCTTTTAAAGCTGTAGGATCCACAATTTCGGTCCGATCTTTACCAAATTTATCATGAGATGTTTCGTGTGATGTCTTAATACATGTGCAAAATTTCATCTAAATCGGTTCCGATGTAGATATAGCTTCCATATATATAATTCATCCGATATGGTCTTTTAAGGCTGTCGAAGGCGCAATTTTGGTCCGATCTTTATCAAATTTGGCACGAAGTGCTTTTTGTGACGTCCCAATATGTGTGTATCCTCGGTGGTGTAGGGTATTATATAGTCGGCTCCGCCCGACTTTTGCCTTTCCTTACTGGTTTTTTTTTTTGTGAAGGATGTATTTTATTGTCTTTAGTTTTATCTACTACATCAAATTGGAATGCCATAATCCGGTTTGCGCAAAAAATAGAAACTTCATGAATGTTAAATACATTAATCTTAGAGATTTATACTTTCTGCAAGTATGAAAACAAATTGCGGATAGCAGGAATACTTAAATAGATGTCCATAACTAACCGCAACTACATACATAAATATATATAACACAAACATATACATACACAAAATCCTACTCCCACACATACACATACAAATCAAACGGATGATTTAAATAAACTCATTAATGTCACTCATAAAAGACGATAAATATACTTAAATTTATTTTGTTGATACTTCCAATATTCTTGAATGCTTACCCATAGGTAAGCATTGTATGATTTGCGTAAAATGTCTTAGAAGTTCTATGATATGGCATAGAACAAATGCCACAATTTATTTAAATTGGTATGGGTTATTTGCATATTTGCCCTTTCTTTTTGTATTTGTGATGGCTGAAGCTAATGTTACTGGTTTCCCATTTACCAAACAAAAGTGCTTCTCCTTCATATTTTTGCTATCTCTACTACAATGGATTTATTGTTCTGGCAATACAACGTTGAGATGTTGAGATGAAAATCTTCCATTTATGTTACATTTTCTTCTTTAGGTTTTGCTTCATTTTCATATTAAAGCTATGTGGGTATTGTTGTTATTGTATTGTTGAAATTTTCCGAGATAACCTATGCTCTTTCAATTCTATTTCACAATCAAAATAGTTTCAAACAATTGAAATGGGATTCAACTTTGGATTTCATTCAGACGTCATGCCATACCTTCTTGGATATAAGATGTGCATGAGCAAAAGGAAAAAAAATAAAAACAAAGTTTCAAATGAACTAATTTTGAGTGGGAAAAACTTTTTTGCATTTCTTATTCATTTTCATTTCTCTAGTGACCGTGAAAACAACACGGCAAGCACTATATTTATAAATATTCAGTAAACTATGGAAATTGGAAAACAACATTTTCAAAGATTGCCAAAGAAGGGAAATGTTAAGAAAGTAGATAAGAGATTTCTTTGCATGATTTGAGTGGTGCCTTGTGGATATGAAATCGAAAATTTCAAGAAATTATTCATTGGCTTGTTCTTGTGTTAGGCATAAAGTAAACCAAAACTAAAATACCTTAAGTATGAAGAATTATGGTTGTTCAAATATTTGTATATACACTTCAAAATCGAACACAGGATATCCAACACCTCGTATATATATATTAACCACCTTTAGGCAAAATACGGTGAAAAATGCACCATTTATGAACCCATAGCACCCATATCTAAATATAGTCCGATCTCCACCTTAGGTAAGTTAAGGTTAAACAAGTAAAAGCGTGCTAAGTTCGGCCGGGCCGAATCTTATATACCCTCCACCATGGATCGCATTTGTCGAGTTCTTTTCCCGGCATCTCTTCTTAGGCAAAAAAGGATATAAGAAAAGAGTTGCTCTGCTATTAAAACGATATCAAGATATGGTCCGGTTCGGACCACAATTAAATTATATGTTGGAGACCTGTGTAAAATTTCAGCCAATTCGTATAAGAATTGCGCCCATTGGGGCTCACGAAGTAAAATAGAGAGAACGATTTATATGGGATCTGTATCGGGCTATAGACCGATTCAGACCATAATAAACACGTTTGTTGATGGTCATGAGAGGATCCATCGTACAAAATTTCAGGCATATCGGATAATAATTGCGACCTCTAGGGGTCAAGAAGTCAAGATCCCAGATCGGTTTATATGGCAGCTATATCAGGTTATGAACCGATTTGAACCTTATTTGACACAGTTGTTGAAAGTAAAAATAAAATACGTCATGCAAAATTTCAGCCAAATCGGATAGGAATTGCGCCCTCTAGAAGCTCAAGAAGTCAAATCCCCAGATCTGTTTATATGACAGCTATATCAGGTTATGGACCGATTTGAACCATACTTGGCACAGTTATTGGATATAATAACAAAACACGTCGTGCGAAATTCCATTCGAATCGGATAAGAATTGCGCACTTTAGAGGCTCAAGAAGTCAAGACCCAAGATGGGTTTATATGGCAGCTATATCAGGTTATGAACCGATTTGAACCATACTTGGCACAGTTGTTGGATATCATAACAAAACACGTCGTGCCAAAATTCATTTAAATCGGATAAGAATTGCGCATGCTAGAGGCTCAAGAAGTCAAGACCCAAGATCGGTTTATATGGCAGCTATATCAGGTTATGGACCGATATGGCCCATTTACAATACCAACCGACCTACACTAATAAGAAGTATTTGTGCAAAATTTCAAGCGGCTAGCTTTACTCTTTCGGAAGTTAGCGTGCTTTCGACAGACAGACGGACGGACGGACGGACGGACGGACGGACGGACGGACGGACGGACGGACGGACGGACAGACGGACGGACGGACGGACGGACAGACGGACGGACGGACGGACGGACAGACGGACGGATATGGCTAGATCGACATAAAATGTTTCGACGATCAAGAATATATATACTTTATGGGGTCGCAGACGAATATTTCAAGTAGTTACAAACAGAATGACGAAATTAGTATACCCCCCATCTTATGGTGGAGGGTATAAAAAGAGGGTGCACACCATGCCACTATGGACATACACCTAAGCCAGTAATCGGCTTGTTGTGCGCTCTAAAAACCATAAATTAACCTCTGAAAAGAAAATCTTAAGTTAGGAATTCCGTGCTACTTACAAAATCCTTAATTGTTTTCAATACTACTCCCCTAAGTTGGTTCATGTCTGGTATTGTGTCTCCACCTAAGTGTCGGTATCTGTTAGACGCGAAAGCCAGGCAATGACAAAGAAAATGCTCCATCGTCTCATCATCTTTCCCGCATGACCTACACATGCTATCACTTGCTGCACCGAGTTTCCATAAATGAGCTTGCAGTCCTATGTGTCCCGTTATGTAACCAATAGCAATAGTCACCTCCTCCTTGCTTCCTTTCATTAATAGCCTCGTTTTCTCACGATCTGGATACCTCCATAGGATTTTCGCCATCCTACCGACCGTTTCACTGTTCCACAATGTTGTGCATTCGTCGCCCACTGCCTTATCTCGGACTGCATCGACCCGAACAGCTTTGGGTTAACCAAGTTTATTGACGGCAGCCTTCACCGCCAAATCGTCTGCCCTTTCATTTCCCCTTACTCCGTTATGGCCCGGCACCCAAACGATGCGGATTTTGCCATCCTCAGAGAAGCCGTTGATCTCCTTCTTACACTGAAAGACCCCACCTTCCTGGTTGCCATGGCCCTTATGACAATTTTACCGTCCGTAAAGATGTTCACACTTGACGTCCTTGTGTTAGCACCACCCCACTTCAGGCATTCCGTGATCGCCGTATTAAGTTCAGGCAGTCTAAAACAGATCTCAGTCCCTGGGTTCTTAATGTAGATCCCCAGGTCCACTCTGTCCTCGAGCTTTGATACATCCCTGTAACATGATCTTCCAGATGGCAAGACTAGGGTTCCGTCAATCAAAGACTGTGCCGATGGCAGCAGTGCCTCACACTCGACCCCAAGGTTCATCTCAGGTATCCGATCGGATATCTCTTCTCTTCCTTTCAGGTTTCCTATCGTCGCCTCGATTATACCACAATGGTATGAGCAACTCCCATCCTCAATCCAATCAAATAATCTCTCATAGCCTTAAGTCTCATCGCCGCAGTGGCTGCCTCACACTTAATCTGTATGTCGATGGGTCGGATATCTAGAATAGTCTTCAGTGCCCTAGTGGGCGTGGTTTTTATCGCTCCGCCTATGCCAAGTCAACATATTCTCTGAACCTGTTGTATGGTCCTTATGTTACACTTTTTCTCCATGGCAGTCCACCAAACTTCTGAGGGGTAAGTAAGTATTGGTCTAATCATGCTCCTGTAGAGCCAGTGGACTATCCTAGGATTCAGGCCCCATTTCGAGCTTAAGGCCCGTCTGCATAGTGCCCAACATCTGTGAGCCTTCTTAGTACGCTCCTGAATGTGACGCTTCCAATTCAGTTTAAGGTCACACCTAAGTATTTGACCTTGTCAAATATCGAAATCGTCTTATTGAGGAAACGTGAGGCGTTAAATTGGCCCATCTTTGTCTTTCTCTTGAACAGGCATATTTCAGTCTTCTCTGGGTTAACAGTGAGACCTCAGGGTCTAGCCCAGTCATATGCCAGACCCTTTCGGCCCTTCTGCGTAGCTTATTCGGATCCTTACCCTTTAGAAGTATTATAACAAGCGTAGCAGACGGGTTCAAATCCCTCCTTAGTCAGCATTGGTAAAAGTTGGTGGTCACCCATAGGAGTGGCTACAAAATGCCTCCTGTGGCGTGCCATGTGCCACTTTCTTCCTTAAGTTATGCCTTAGGACACACAATTTATCCACCTGTTCCTTAGCATATTCTAAAGAGTGTTCCATGGAGACCCTCCAATCCTGAACCTCATCGATTAGATTTTCCGAACATATTGTCACATCTATTGCCTCCTCCCTAATCCTGTTACCAAAGGTAGTGGTGTTACCAAATATGAGGTGTTATTAGGTCATTAGTATTCAAGAACTCTGCCAGGGCTTGGCCCAGCTTATTAGTGTTGGTACTACCCGACGAAATGTGGTGAGAGTTCGCATTGCACCCTAGTAGTACCTCGTTTCCTGTCTGTTTTGCTTTCCTCACCAGAGTCGAAAGGCAGATAAAGTGATGCCAGGTATGCTACACCGTCTCACCACTGTTGCATCCGACATTGACAACTCTGGGGAAAATATATAATTCAAATTTTTATGACAAATAACGCAGGTCCTCGGCCGAGTACCAAAGTCCAGAAACTTTGTTCCGGGTCATCCATGGCTCCTGAATTAAGGCAATATGAATCTTGCCCTTGCTGATTTTCTCCATCAGAGCTTGTGTAGCAGTCTCGCTCCGGTGGAGGTTTATCTGGATTACCTCAATCATTGGTCCTCCAGTAAATGGACATCTTGGGAGTAGGTAATGATCTCATCGCCTGTTCTTTAGGCAGCATTGACTTTCCTGTCATTGCAATGTCTGATGTCATCGTTTTAGGTTCTTTGCCTCGTCTAGTCTTCCGACTTTTATAAGTCCCTGTTCGTTAAGCTTTATTGGGTTTCCATTCCCTGTACTGCCTGATGTTTCAATACTAGGATCTTTGCCTATCTTAGTCTTCCAAATCGTAAGTAAATAGGCTTCTTGGGAGTAGGTGATGGTACCATCATCAGCTCCCTGTTCGTTGGGTTGCATTGAGACTCCTGTCGCTGCGCTGCCTAATGTCTCAATATTAGGATCTTTACCTATCCCAGTATTCCGAATCTTGAAGTCGGTGATGTGTCCGTCGTCGGTTTCCTGTTTGTTAGGCTGTGTCGGGTCTCTCGCCACTGCACTGCCTGATCTTTTAGTATTAGGATCATTGCTTCCCCTAGTCTTTCCAATATTGAGAGATGTCGTGATTGTCTCGTTGTCGGTGATGAGTCACCTGCCACTGCACGGCATGATGTCGCAGAATGAAAATTTCTGCCTATCCTAGTCTTCCCAATCTTGAAAAAGAGAGCTTTGCTCCCATAGTGCACTACGCCTTTAGTCTTAGCCAAACTTGTTACGGATACTTCATCCTTCTCCTCCCTGTGTAAGACCTCCCACTTCTGTGCGACCAAACCTTGGTTTTGCTTGCCCAAGAATCCCAACATGCGTTCCGTCGCAAATTTACTGTCCCATCCCTTGAGGAAGACCGTAGCCTTTGTGAGCTGGAGGATATCCATCTTTCTCACTAGGTCGAACTTTGTGCCCCCTTTCAGGGAGCGTAAATACCTCTGGCGAGCTGTTTGACGGTATCAATACATTCCGCCGACGCAAAACGCAGCATAAGGATGTCCCCTCTAAACTCGCAGCTCATCATTTGTATGGGTGGACCCTCTACAGAGTTCCACACATGTTCAAAAATCCGATCGTTAACCACATCCTCCACTTGGGACCGATGATCTAGTGGAATCCTACCGGATGCACAGCCGATATTGATGACTGCATTAGTCAGCTCATCACACACGGATGCTAAGACATAAATCTAGGCGTCATTCTCTTTCAACCTAACCTAACCTAACCAATATGCTTTGTTTGCCTTAATAAAGAAAAGAAAACCAGGCAAAGAACTGAACAAATGCGATCCAGTGGAAGGTAAAAGATTCAGCCTGCCTGAACTTAGCACGCTGTTACTGGTTTTTCTTACGTTATTTAACATCCCTCGAAAAAGGTTTACATTCGATAGTAATTCATCCCATAAAAATCTAACCTTTCCGGTTGATGATTTCAAATTGTATTCGCCTTACAAATATGTACCATAGATATTTTGCTTTTCTTACTTTGTCTCTCCTTTCCATTTCTATGGGAAATGTTGAGACCATCTGCTCATTCAAAAAAAAAAAAAAAATGGAAACATTGGCCAACTATTGACTATTTCGATTTATCGTCATTTGCTTTCGATTATTGGATGCAATAAAACTGTTTGTCTACAGATTTAGATGCATCTACTTCTTGTGGAGGTTTTCCATTTTATAGAGAGTCCTTCAATAGACTATTTCTATTGAATTGTCATGCTTTAGTATCCTTACAGATTGCTTCTTCCAATAAATATTTGGTATAGTGTTTTTGCTTCGCTTATTTCCCATTGACATTGAACGCATTTATTTGTTAGTTTTTCCTTTTCCTATTTTTTTCAATACAGAGAGTTTAAGGTGTTTGGCTTATGTTTTCTCAATGTTTGAAAAGGACTTGCTTTTCTTATTACTCAACAGCACATAGCCTTTATTGTTGAAATAATATGATTGAAAGATTTCTTCGCTTCATTACCTGCTGATGAATGAATTATACACTTGAGTTAGTTCATTGATGCATACGCTTTACTGTTAAGTTTCCATTGTTTTTAAGGGGGGATTAAAAAAAAAAAAAGATTTTATGTAGAGCATGAGAACAATTCTATAAAACCTAATATCGAACTTTTCAAGATTCATATGGGCCTGACTTCATTAGAGACCATCGAACAAGAATATAAGCGTAAAATACATCTTGGCATATCTTATATGGCATCAACTATGTTAAACATTCGGCAAGGTTGCGCCTTATCTGTGCAAAAAAGCGGATGTTTGAGAAATTTACAGGTTTGTCATTGGGGCCTTACAGGAACACCACAGAGTGACTTAATAAATTAAAGCTGGCAGGGTACGAGACATAACTTTGGCTGTGCCAACATTCAACATCAACTCAAATCATTTCCTTGTTGTATGGGAGTTCGCTTCATGAGAAACAAACGATCTGACATTGCATGGAAATACGACATCCGAAAGCAGCGTGGCAGACGAACTATCAGCAGACGAAGTTGTTCCGTTGGCAACACATCAAAATATTTATTTCCGTTTTGCAAAGTACAGGGTGCGCCAGAGAAACTTATTTATTAGATAAGAGGCGATTGCCAATGGTCAGCATGCTCTCCAGATTTGACCAAGTGCGAATTATTTTTATGTGGTTTTGGGTTTATTGGTTATTGGCTTATGTCGATCGACCACGGACCATAGCACACATCAAGAACAACATTGGCAACGCCATTGCCAACATACCGATTTATATGCTGCAAAGACTGGACACGAATTTCCAAAATCGACCAATTCAGTGTACGCGCAATTTGTTACAATCCGCCGATTTGTTACAATCACGCTACAGCATTCAAAACTGAAGATATTAAGACTGGCGGGAGACAAGGGTGGTGTTTATTTCCAAGCCCGGCAAGGCAAGTTATGCGACACCAAAAGCCTACAGACCCATAAGCCGTACGTCCTTTCTACTCAAAAACATGGAACGTATTGTGGACACCATGATAAAGAGTATGACATCCAGCGAACTGCTCAAATACAAATAGCATGCCTATGTCAAGGGAAGGTCGGTGGAGACTGTCCTGCACGAGGTTGTGCATAAAAAACACTGGCGGTATGCATTGACATCGAGAGGGGTTTTAACAATGTGCGGATCGACACACTGATCCAATCCTTAGACCAATACCGGGTGGACCCGGCCCTTAGAGACTGGTAAACCATATGCTAAGGAACTGGTGGATAAATTGGGTGTCACATGGCATAAATATAAGGGAGAAAGTGGCACAGGGTACGCCACAGGAGGGGCATTTTATCACCACCTTTAATGACCTATTACGGATGCTGACTGAAGAAGGTTTTGAACCCGTCTATTACGCCGACGATGTTATTATACTTCTAAGGGGTAAGGATCCGAACCAGCTATGCAGAAGGGCCGAAAGGGTCTTGCATATGACTGGGCTAGACCCCGAGGTCTCAATGTTAACCCAGAGAAGACTGAAATATACCTGTTCACGAGGAAGACGATGGTGGGCCAATTTGAAGCACCACGCTACCTCAATAAGACGATTTCGATATCTGACAAGGTCAAAGGCTTAGGTGTTAGGATTTTGCAGAAATTGGAAACAGTAAGATGTACAAGGCCTCTTAATATCCGAACTGAATATGATTTAGATTGGACCATTTTTAGATATAGCTGCCATATAAACCGATCTCTAGGCCTATAGCCTATAACAACCGCATTTAGTGCTCGATTTCGCCAAAATTTTGAAAATCGAGTTGCAAAGGAGCCCCCGAGTATGGACAACGTTAACATTTTTATACCCACAACCGAAGGATGGGAGCATATCCACTTTGTCATTCCATTTGCAACACATCAAAGCATCCATTTCTGATCCTATAAAGTACACATATTCATGACCGTCGTAAAAATGTTATACCATCTAGCCAAGTCCGTCCGTCTGTCTGTTGAAATCACGCTACAGTCTGCAAAAATAGAGGCATTGAGCTGAAACTTTGCACAGATTCTATAGACCGATCTCTCGATTTAAGGTCTTGGGCTCATAAAAGAAGCATTTATTGTCCGATTTCGCCGAGATTTCGGACAGTAAGTTGTGTTACGCCCTTTTACGTTTTTCTTCAAATTGGCCCAGAGTTTCGTTTTGACCCTTCGACATCTCTCTTAAATTTGGCTCAGATCGGTTCAAATTTGGACATATCTCCCATATAGACCGATCTCTCGATTCTTGGCCCCATAATAGGCGAATTTAAAATCCGATTTCGTTGAAAATTTACACAGTGACTTATGTTAGTATATGGTTCAGATCGGTCTATATTTGGATAAAGTTACTAAAAATACTAATATGTTGTTCTACAACATTAAACAATGACTTGTGCTTATTAGATCACCCAATGTCCGTGCCGACTTTGTTCCAAAATGCTATGGGTGCATAAACTATGCATTTTTCACCGGATATATCCCCGAGGTGGTGGGTATCCAAAGTTCGGTCCGGCAAAACTCAATGCCTTTTTACTTGTTTCGGGTTGCAATGATGACTCATGGAGTACGTGTGGATTGCTGTCTGACCAATAACGCATAGTTTGCTTATTAACGAAGCCACTCAGCCGAAAGTGAACCCCATCGCTGAAGATGCCAATCATTTTGCTCAGCCCAATTCACGAACATACGACACATACATATGCATCCTTGATGAGATGGCAAAGCTTAGGTTAGGTTAGGTTGAAGCGGATGTTAATCCGCCCCATGCCGCTATAAACCTACACCTAAGCCAGTAATCGGCTGTTGTGCGCTCCAAAAATTAAAAAAAGTAATCTAAAAAAAGAAAATCTATATTAGGAATTCCGTGTTACTTACAAAATCCTTAATTGTTTTCCATACCACGCCCCTAAATTGGTTCTAGCCTGGTATTGCGTCCCCAACTAAGTGCTGATATTTGTCAGACGCGAAAGCCGGGCAATGACAAAGGAAATGCTCCAACGTCTCATCATCTTCCCCTCATGCCCTATCACTTGCCACACCTATTTTACATAAGTGAGCTCGAAATCCTGTTTCCCGTTATGATACCAACAGCTATACTGACCTCCTTCATACTTCCTTTCAGTAATAGCCTCGTCTCTTCACGATCTGGATGCCTCCATAGGATTTTCGCCGTCCTGCGTCGACCCGAAAGGATTCGGGTTAACCAAGTTTATTGACGGTAGTCCTCTTTCCTTCACCGCCAAATCGTCTGCCCTTTCATTCCCCCATACTCCGTTATGGCCTGGCACAAAAACGATGCGGATTTTGCCATCTTCAGAGAAGGCGTTAATCTCCTCTTACACTCCAAGATTGTTCGTGACCTTACCATCCTGGTTGTTATTGCCCTTAAGGCAATTTTACTTTCCATAAAGATGGTCACACTCGACGTCCTCGCGTTAGCACCACACCACCTCATGCATTCCGTGATCGGCCGGATCTCCGCCTGTAGGACCCTATTATGGTCAAACAGTCTAAAACAGATCTCAGTGATTGGGTTCTCAATTTAGATCCAGAGGCACATTCTGTATCCTAGCTTTAATCCATCCGTGTAATATGATTTTCCGGGTGGCAATACTAGGGTTCTGTCACTCCAAGACTGTGCCGCTGGCAGCAGTGCCTTGCACTCGACCTCAAGGTTCATCTCAGGTATCCGATCGGAAACTTATTTCGTTTCTTCCAGGTTTCCTATCGTCGCCTCGATTATACCGCGATGGTAGGAGCTGCTCCGATCCTCAATCCATTTTCCCATCGCCTTAAGTCTCATAGCCGCAGTGGCTGCCTCACTCTTAATCTGTATGTCAATAGGTTGGATATCTAGAATAGTCTCCAGTGCCCTAGTGGGCGTGGTCCTCATCGCTCCGCCTATGCCAAGACATTCTCTGAACCCGTTGCATGCTCCTTATGTTGCACTTTTTCTCCACAGCTGTCCACCAAATTACTGAGGCGTAAGTAAGTATTGGTCTAACCACGCTCCTGTAGAGTCAGTGGACTATCCTAGGATTCAGACCCCATTTCGTGCCTACAGTCCGTCCACATAGTGCCCATAATCTGTGAGCCTTCTCAGTATGCTCCTGAATGTAACACTTCCAATTCACTTTCCTGTCCAGGACACACTTAAGTATTAGAAATCGTTTTGTTGAGGAAAAGTGGTGCGTCAAATTGGGCCACTTTCGTCTTTCTCGTGAACAGGTATATTTCAGTCTTTCTCTGGGTTTGCATTGAGGCCCCTGGGTCTAGCCCAGTCATATGCCAAATGCAAGTCACTTTCGGCCCTTCTGCATATTTGGTTCGTATCCTTACCCCTTTGAAGTATTTTTTACACCTCAGTCAGCATCCGTAATAGGTCATTTATGGTGGTCACCTATAGGAGTGGCGATAAAATGCCCCCGGTCCGCACTTTGTTAAAAGCCCCCTCGATGTCAATGTAAACCGCCAGTGTATACGTGTTGACATCGAACAATTCTTCTATTTTATGCACAACCTCGTGTAGGGCAATCTCCACCGATTTTGCCTTGATATAGACATCATGGTTTGAGTAGAAAGGACGTAAGGCGCAAGGTCTGTAGGCCTTTGGTGTCGTATAACTTGCCTTGTTGGGTTTGGGTAAAAATAGGACCTTTGCCTCCTGCCAGGTTTTGGAGTATATGCTAGTCCCAGGCACGCTGTGAGAATTTGGTCAGACGAGGCGCCAAATTGTCTGTCTCTTTCTGTAGTAGCGCAGGAAATATTCCATCAGGTCCGGGTGACTTGAATGGATTGGAGCTCCTTAAGGATTCCTTCACAATAAATGCCGTTATTATAAACCTTCGATCAACATCATTATTCTAAGATTCCGGTGTCTCCGTGAGTCCCTTCGTATCCTGTGGAAAATAGGTTTTCGTCAAAAGCCTCAACATATCCGCCCTTGTCTCCGCTCTCACTCCCATGTCGTCTACTAAAGTTTCAGTTTGGCCATGGGTTTTTGAGAGAAACTTTTTTATTTTGGCGGCGTCATTAACACTATCGACCTGTTCGCAGAAAAGCACGTTTTGCCGTTTTGGTAATCTTATTGTATTCCTTGAGCCGTGTGTCTTACACATCCCATTAAATGTTGGCTTTTTTACGACGTACTTTGTAAAAACATCTGACTACCTTACTTGGTTTTTTGGTCTCTGTTGTTATACCGCATTGGGTTGATAAAAACTCAAACTCGAGGCTTTAAATCTGATGAATTTTCCTTCAAAAAGTTAATTTTACCCAATATTTCTTAAATGAAAATATACCCATTACGATTAAGGAACATGGGTAATCTTCCCTTATTTCAATAAGTGATGCTTGATTCAAGTCCAAGCCTAATAATAAGGGGCCTCCTTATTACAGAGGAGTCCGAACGGCATGCCGCAGTGCGACTCCTCTTTGTGGAGAAAATTTTACACAGTTGCCATATAAGATGGTTCAGCACCCCATAGTTATCGCCTGCATTAGGAGAGGATAACCACCGCTGAAAATTTTTTATGATTTTCCCGCCAGGTTTGGAACCCAGCCGTTCAGCGTCATAGGCGGACATGCTAACCTCTGCGCTACGTTGGCCTCCAATATTTCATAGTCTCATTAAAAATCATCATCTGGGATATCAGTGGATTGAGGCCTTGTCTTTGGTATTAAAATACAATATGATAGTAGAAGTGACAGCTGAGAATAAACTAATTTGTATAAACATTTAGCATAATGAGAAGTATCCTAGGTTCGGTCCCTCTGAAAGTAACGCAGTAGTGATTTGTTTCAAATTATTTTCAAAGCCCGTGCAGGAAATATTTAAGATACTTTAATTTAATTTATCTTTCCCTATTTTCCATTTTCTGAAGCCAAAGAGTATTTTATGACTTAAGCATATGCTGCAACGAATTTGATTATACGCTTCGTTGAAATTTCCATTGATTCTCTGATTTCCTTTTGGTTTATACTCTAAAGATGAGGGATTATGTTTCCTAAGATACTGAACATCACTCATATGGGGGAAGATTTTTAAGAAATGTTTTGGCATTTCCAATTATTGGCTTCATTGATAAGTAATTTGCTGAACAGACAATGGAATGCTTGAACCCATACCTCAATGAACAGACGAACGAAGAAATGAAACAACAGATGAGGGAATATCTGAATCCGCATCAAACAATAATGAAGAATGAGTGACTGAATCAGCGGAATTAATGGATAGTAAAATCTTCCAACAATGACGAAAGAAGCAATGATCATAACAGCATTGTCTTTGCTGCTGTAAGTGCAGCCAAAGGGTTACAACATAGGGATGGGAAAATTGACATATGATGAAGTTTTCAATAATTTTTGAATAGTTCTGTTCTAATGGATTAAAATATTATAATAACAAGCAAAAATATATCTGGGTGACGGTCCCTCCCCCTTACCCCAAAAATACTACCCAAAAATAAAAGTCGACCGCTCGGAACAATATGGGGTTCAAGGTATTCAAGAGTAGAGTACGAACTTCATAATAAAAGTTGTATGGGACTCAAATGAAAAGTATTCGGGAGTAGATTACGAATATGGTGGTCAAAAACACCATCCAAAATCAAAAGTGGACCGATAGGGACAATAATGATATCAAATGAAGAGTATGCGGGAGTAGATAACGAATCTGGCATACAAATTCATGTCGAAGTACAAGGGGTCACCCCACCCCCACAAAAACGTCCAAAAGGGGCACATTAGCCAATCACGGATATATGGGACTCGGTTTGTTTGTTTTGATAGACTTAAAAACGGCAGAACCGATTTTCTCGAAATGTTCGCATATTGTATTTTTCGGTATCGGAAGGGGGACGGACTCTCCCCCTCATGCTAAAAACACCACCCAAAATCAAAAGTGGACCGATAAGCACAATAAGAGTATCAAATGAAAGTATGCGAGAGTAGATAATGAATCAGGCATATAAATTCATGTCGAAGTATAAGGGGCCATCCCACCCACACAAAACGTCCAAAATGGGCACATTAGCCAATCACGGATATATGGGACTCGGTTTGTTTGTTCCGTGTGGACTGGAAAACGGCAGAACCGATTTTCTCGAAATTTTCGAATATTGTGTATGTTGGTCTGGAAAGAAACATAGGAAATATAATTTTTCGCTTTCGAAAGGGGGACGGACCCTCCCCCTTCTGCCAAAAACACAACCCAAAATCAAAAGGGGACGGATCGGGACAATATAGGCATCAAATGAAAGGTATTGGAGAGTAGAATACGAATATGGTATTAAAATTTGAGTCTAAGTACCCATTGGGCCGCCCAAACCCCAAAAATGCCCGAAACAGACATCCTGGACGTTCATTTCAATATGGGGCTCAAATAAAAGGTATTTGGGAGTAGATTTCGAATCTGGCACCCCTCAAAAACGCCATTAGACCCATTATGACTATATGATACTTGGCTGAACCGATTTTCTAAAAATTTTCATAGATGGTGAACGCTTGTCTGGAAGGAAACATAGGCTACATAATTTTTCGGTATCGGAAGGGGGAAGGACTCTCCCCTTTACCCCAAAAACGCCGCCCATATCCGAAAGTGGTCCGATGGGCACAATTGGGGTATCAAATGAAAGGTATTGGAGACCAGCACACGAATATGGTATTACAATTTGGGTTTAAGTACCCAGCGGGTACCTTAAGGAAGAACATCATCACCAGGAATCGAGAAGGGGCAAATTCTCCCACATCAATGAGTGCTTTCCGATTTAAGTTTAAACTCAATGATAAGGGACCTTTTTTTATTGCCGAGTCCGAACGGCGTCCCGCAGTGCGACACCTCTTTGGGGAAAATGTTTTAAATGACCATGCATGGCATTGTACCTCGCAAATGTCGCCAACATTGCAAATTGCAAATTTTGCCCATGAACATTCCACTAAGGAACAGGGGCAAACTTCTCACATATCAATGAGTGCAGTCCGATTCAAGTTAAAGCTCAATGACAAAGGGCCTCCTTTCTATAGCCGAGTCCGTACGGCGTGCCGCAGTGCGACACCTCTTTGGAGAGAAGCTTTACATGGCATAGTACCACACAAATGTTGCCAGCATTAGGAGGGGAAAACCACCGCTGAAAATTTTTCTGATGGTTTCGCCAGGATTCGAACCCAGGCGTTTAGCGTTATAGGCGGACATGCTAACCTCTGCGCTACGGTGGTCGCCAACATTAAGAGAGGATAAACACCGCTTTGTCCGATGTTCACGCCAAGATTCGAACGCGTTCAGCGTCATAGGCTACATTGGCATGAATGCGATATCCGCATTCAGAGCGAAGTGTCCCCACCCAAAAAGGATAATAGATAGCTAAAGAAATAGCATCGGAGCGGACTGGGTTCGGCTAGTATGGTATATGACACAATGATATAAGTCACTGTATCAAATTTCAGCGAAATCAGATTGGACCGATCTGAGCCAAATTGAAAAGGAATGTTGGAAAGCCTAACACAACTCACCGTTCCAAATTTCGGCAAAATCGGACAATGAGTGCTCCTTTTATGAGCCCAAAACCTTAACTCGAGTGATCGGTCTATATGGCAGCTATATGCAAATCTGGACCGATCTGGGCCAAATTGAAGAAGGATGTCGAAGGGCCTAACACTACTCACTGTAACAAATGGGGCAGTAAATCCTCATTTTATGGGTCCAAGACCATAAATCGAGACCGGTCTATATGGCAGCTTAATCCAAATCTAGACCGATCTAGGCCAAACTGAAGAAGGATGTCGAGTGGCCTAACATAACTCACTGTCTCAAATGAAGTATTTTTTTGATAGTTTCCTTTGTGATATCCCTTTTCATTGTGTGATTGCTTCTGTTATTGTCTGCCTGCTGGCTATAGGAATTTGTGCCATAATTTTGATTATCCACACCAAAATCAATGATGTAAAAGCTCATAAAATGTAAGACAAAAGAATACTCAAGCCATGCGATATTTTTCATTAGAAAACGAATGGCGGCAATTATTCATGTCATTCCCGCCATTCGTTGCCTCATTGGGCACAACCTAAAATATAGTCGATGTACTGGCGGCAAAAAATTCCTGATTTGGAGTTTCTCTTCATTCATTTCTTTGCTTAAGAGGAGCGTTCATTTCAAACAAGGGGGTTCATTTCATTTGCTTTTTCCTTTGTTCCGTTTGAAAGCTACTTTTACATTTTCCTGATTTCGGCTTTATTATGGTCTCACTACCACCATTTCAGAAACAACCTAAATTGGAAACAGCAAAGAATGAGCTAAAGTAGTCGATCAATGTGTATCCTACAGCAAAGACGGGCTGGTCTTTCTGGTGTTAAGAGCCTTAAGCCCATAATAGGCAAATTTATTGCTTAATTTCGGTGTAGTTTAGAATAATCGGTTCCATAAGGTCGTTCTACATTCGTGTAGAGTCCTTGAGAATCGTCCGAGTACGAAACAGATGGATATGAATGCCGATCTTCAAATTTAAGGTGATAGACGTAAAAAAACCTTTTTTTACCAATATCGACAAAATTTTATATAATGCGTAGTTTTGGGCACCTGGGCATCCTTATTTGATTTTGTCTAGATTGGACTAAATATGAGTGTAGCTGTTTATAGACCGATACTCCGAAAATCGCTCTGAATCGGTCTATAGCCTGATACAGCTCCCATATAAACCAATCTCCCTTTTTTACTTCTTGAGCCCCTAAAGGGCGCAAATCTTATTCTATTAGGCTGAAATTTTACACAATGATCTCCAACATTTAATTCAATTAGCAATTGTTTTCTTTTATCCTTTGTTTGCAAAAACGAGATACCGGGAAAAGAACTCGACCAATGCGATCCATGGTGGACCCGCCCCGACTGAATTTTACACGGTTTTATTTGTTTTATATTGCGAATTGTGTCTTAAAAATTTCGATTGAGTTTTGCAGGATCATGCGTCCTTCTCGGATCAAACGTTCCCCAAGAAACTTAAACCCAAATTATAAAATCAAATTCGCACTCCTCTCTTCTTTCTCTGTGATACAGGGTATTATAAGATTGACCATTTGTTTGTAACGCTAAGAAGGAGAAAAGCTGGACCCATTGAAAAGCATACCGATCGACTCAGAATCACTTTCTGATTCGTATTAGCCATGTCCTTGTGTCCGTCTGTGAGTCCATGTATTCCTGTAATCAAGGTACAGGTCGTATTTGTTGTCCAATCGTCACGAAATTTTGCTCATGTCACTTTTTTGGCTCAGGGTCTACAGCTGTGTATTTTGGTAAAAATCGGATCAGATTTGGATATAGCTCTCATACATATGTATCGCCCGATTTCCACTAAAATGGTCGTAATAACTAACATTTTCAACTGATGTCCACAAAATTTTACACGCATTGTTTTGTTACTGATTTTAACATATCTGCATGGTTTCGTTAAAATCGGTTCAGATTTAGATATAGCTCCCATATATATATATATCGCACGATTTTTACTTAAATGACTATAGTAGATATAGTTTTCAACCAATCTGCACAAAGTTTGGCAAGGATTGTTTTGTTACTGATCTCAGCACATCTGCAAGATATCATCAAAATCGGTTCACATCAGGATATAGCTCCCATATATATGTACCCTCCGATTTGGCCTATAATGACGGTATTAACTACAATTTTCAACCGATCTGCACAAAATTTGGAACGATTTGATTTTTTACAGATTTTAACATATATGCGAGATTTCATCTAAATCGGTTCAGATTTGGATATAGCTCCCATATATATGTACCCCAGATTTGGCCTATAATGACGGTATTAACTATAATTTTCAACCGGTCTCCACAAAATTTGCACGAATTGATTTTTTACAGATTTAAACATATATACGAGATTTCATAAAAATCGGTTAAGATCAGGATATAGCTCCCATATAAAGGGTGATTTTTTTGAGGTTAGGATTTTCATGCATTAGTATTTGACAGATCACGTGGGATTTCAGACATGGTGTCAAAGAGAAAGATGCTCAGTATGCTTGGACATTTCATCATGAATAGACTTACTAACGAGCAACGCTTGCAAATCAGTGAATTTTATTACCAAAATCAGTGTTCGGTTCGAAATGTGTTCATTCACCGTTCAGCGATGAGGCTCATTTCTGGTTGAATGGCTACGTAAATAAGCAAAATTGCCGCATTTGGAGTGAAGAGCAACCAGAAGCCGTTCAAGAACTGCCCATGCATCCCGAAAAATGCACTGTTTGGTGTGGTTTGTACGCTGGTGGAATCATTGGACCGTATTTTTTCAAAGATGCTGTTGGACGCAACGTTACGGTGAATGAACACATTTCGAACCGAACACTGATTTTGGTAATAAAATTCAATGATTTGCAAGCGTTGCTCGTTAGTAAGTCTATTCATGATGAAATGTCAAAGCATACTGAGCATCTTTCTCTTTGACACCATGTCTGAAATCCCACGTGATCTGTCAAATACTAATGCATGAAAATCCTAACCTCAAAAAAATCACCCTTTATATGTAACGCCCGATTTCTACATAAATAGCCGTAGTAACTACAACTTTCAACCGATTTGCACAAAATTTGGCTCGAATTGTTTTGTTACTGATCTTAACATATACGCGAGATTTCAAAAAAATCGGTTCTGTTTTAGATATAGCTCCCATATATATGTATCGCCCGATTTCCACTTAAATGGCCGTAGTAACTACAACTTCCAACCGATCTGCACAAAATTTGGCACGAATTGTTTTGTTACTGATCTTAAAATATCTGCAAGATTTCATCAAAATCGGTTCAGATTTAGATATAGCTCCCATATATATGTATAGCCCGATTTCTACATAAATGGCTGTAGTAACTACAATTTTCAACAGATCTGCACAAGTTTTAGCAAGAATTGCTTTTTATACCCATCACCGTAGGATAGGGGTTCATTCATTCATTTAGTCATTCTCTTTGCAACACATCGAAATATCAATCTCTGACCCTACAAAGTATATATATTTCAGATCGTCGTAAAATTCGAAGACGATTTAACGATGTCCAAGTGTCTGTCCGTCCGTCTGTTGTAATCACTTTAGAGCCTTCAAAAATTGAGATATTGAGCTGAAATTTGGCACAGATACGTCTTTTTGATGCACGCTGGTTATGTTCTTTAACGGGCCAAATCGGACCATATTTGGATATAGCTGCTATATAGACCGATTTTCTGATAAAGGGACTAATGCCCAAAAAAAAGTTGCTTTTCATCCGATTTTACTGAAATTTGAAACAGTGAGTAGTTAAAGGCCTCCCGATATTTGACCCAAATATGGTTCAGATCGGACTATATTTAGATATAGCTACCATATAGACCGATTTCCCGATAAAGGGTCTGAAGGCCATAAAAGCTTTACTTATTACCTGATTTCTCTGAAATTTGCAACAGTGGGTTATTTTAAGCCTCCCGGTATCTGACCTAAATATGGATTAGATCGGTTCATATTTAGATATAGCTGCCATATAGACCGATCTCCAGATAAAGGGTCTGAAGGCCATAAAAGCTTTACTTATTACCCGATTTCGCTGAAATTTGCAAAAATGGGTTATTTTAAGCCTCCCGGTATCTGACCTAAATATGGATTAGATCGGTTTATATTTAGATATAGCTGTCATATAGACCGATCTCCAGATAAAGGGTCGGAAGGCCATAAAAGCTTTAAGTTCTATCCGATTTCGCTGAAATTGGGAATAATGTGCAGTTTTAAGCCTCCCGACATCTGACCTAAATATGGATTAGATCGGTCCACATTTAGATATAGCTGCCATATAGACCGATCTCCCGATAAAGGGTAGGAAGTTCATAAAAGCTTTATTTATTACCCGATTCCGCTGAAATTTGCAAACATGGGTTATTTTAAGCCTCCCGATATGTGACCTAAATATGGTTCAGATCGAACTTAATTTAAATATAGCTGCCATATAGACCGATCTTCCGATAAAGAGTCTGAAGGCCATAAAAGCTTTAATTTTTATCAGATTTCACTGAAATTAGGAGCACTGTACAGTTTTAAGCCTCCCGAAATCTGACCTAAATATGGTTCAGATCGGTTCATATTTAGATATAGCTGCCATATAGACCGATCTCCCGACAAATGCTCTCAAGGCCATAAAAACTTTAATTTTTATACGATTTCGCTGAAATTTGGAATAGTGGGCAATTTTAAGCCTCCCAATATCCGACCCAAATATGGTACACATCGGACTATATTTAGATATAGCTGTCATAGAGATCGATCTGCCGATAAAGGGTCTGAAGCCCATACAAATTTTACCTTTTAATCGATTTCGCTAAAACTTCAAACAGTGAGTTATTTTTAGCCTCCTGACATCCGACCTAAATATGTTTCAGATCAGACTATATTTAGATATAGCTGCCATATAAACCGATCTACCGATAAGGGGTGTGAAGCCAATAAAAGCTTCATTTATTACCCGATTTCGCTGAAATTTGAAACAGTGAGTAGGTTATGATCTCCCAACATTCGACCTAAATATGGTTCAGATCAGACTATATGTCGATATAGCTGCCATATAGACCGATCTGCCGATAAAGGGTCTGAAGCCCATTAAAGCTTTATTTATTACCCGATTCCGCTGAAATTTTAAACAGTGAGTTTTTCTGAGCCTCACGATATCCGACCTTAATATGGTTCAGATCGGTTTATAATTGGATATATCTTCCAAAAAGACCAATATATTCTTCTACAAAATTGAATAGTGACATATATATTAGACCACTCAATGTCCGTGCCGAATTTGGGTGCATAAGATATCCAATTTTCACCGTATTGTGATGAAAGGGGATTTACATATACACCAGAGGTGATGGGTATCCAGTTCGGCCGTTTGTTACTCATTTTAACCTATCATCGAGACTTCATTAATATCGGTTCAGATTTGGATATAGCTTTCATATTTATTTAGGTGTAGGGTATTATATAGTCGGCTCCGCCCGACTTTTGCCTTTCCTTACTGGTTTGAGTCCTTTATTGTCCGAATCGACCTACATGTCCCTTTGAGGTTTTTTTTTGGGAGGAGACTTAGCCCCTGGACCTTTGGCTCCTAACTGGTTGAAACACCTCAATCTATTTTCAAACTATATATTATCCGATGATTTCATAAAAATTCGTTCAGCTGCTTTTAGTTTATAGGGAAAAAACATACAGCAGCGGGAGACTAACGTTTTCACAAATTTAAAGGGACAGACAGACAGACGGCCAAATAGAAGGACGGACAGACAGACAGAAAAAAGACGGCCAGACAGACAGACTGCCAAATAGAAGGACGGACAGACAGATGGACGCACAAACGGACATAGCTAAATTGAATTAGAAAATGATTCTGATTCGATCCGTATGCTTATTAATGGGTCTATCTATCTTCTTTTTTGAGTGTAAAAAACAAATGCATTAAGCCATAATACCCTCTTCGACAGTAGTGGAACAGATCTTCGCCTCTTACTATTGACGTGGCAAACACTTGCCCACAATAAATTACGCATTACTAGTGTAGGGTAAAAACAATTTCCCATTATGAGCTTTTCGGTTTTTCGGGCTACATAATTAAACGTTACATTAATGCTAGCTGAAATAGGCATGTACAGCTACTAATGATTCCAAAGAAAAATAGCATATCTTGCTTAAAGGGATAAAATGCTTCGACATGCAAACACTCAGACAGACAAATGAAGAGACGAATAGCCATGCGGCAATGGCATTATATCATGCCTTTAGTTGGTTACTTAAACTAACCGTCAGACAGACTCCAGACAGGCGTTGTTAGTTAACTCGCCCAATAGTTAGACAGCTGAAAGCCCATTTAAATTTGGCTCATTAAATGTATAAACAGTACTTACAGGCCGTAAAAATGGATGAACGGAACGAAAACCAAATTAGACATATATGGGGCATTACATAATAAATGGAAGTGCTAGGTTAGTTGAGATTGGGTTTGAGTGACAGTCTGCCATTAAACTCAGTTAGAAGTTTTCGTCAATTGTGATCCCACAGGTACAGGAGAAGGAAAAAATCCTTCTAGTTCCTACCGGTGAACCATCCACATATCTCTTTAAAAAGCCTAAAAACTTACGAATGCTCTCATCCACTAAGTTGGACAAGTTCTCAAAGAAATGAAAACCTAAAGTGAAACTGCCTCTTACTGCCAGTACGGGACACAAAGCAGATGTTCTGTAGTCTCTTCTTCCACGATGTCCTCACAGCTTCGGCAAAAGTCTTTACTGTCAACCTTCAGTCTGTCAGCATGTTTTCCGATCAGACAGTGACCTGTCATGACGGAGACAATGACTGAGACGTCCTTTCTAGTATGGATGAGCAAAAACAAGTAAAAGCGTGATAAGTTCGGCCGGGCCGAATCTTATATACCCTCCACCATGGATCGCATTTGTCGAGTTCTTTTCCCGGCATCTATTCTTAGGCAAAAAGGAAAGAGTTGCTTTGTTATTTAAACGATGTCAATATATGGTCCGGTTCGGATCACAATTAAATTATATGTTGGAGACCTGTGTAAAATTTCAGCCAATTCGTATAAGAATTGCGCCCATTGGGGCTCACGAAGTAAAATAGAGAGAACGATTTATATGGGATCTGTATCGGGCTATAGACCGATTTAGACCATAATAAACACGTTTGTTGATGGTCATGAGAGGATCCGTCGTACAAAATTTCAGGCATATCGGATAATAATTGCGACCTCTAGGGGTCAAGAAGTCAAGATCCCAGATCGGTTTATATGGCAGCTATATCAGGTTATGAACCGATTTGAACCTTATTTGACACAGTTGTTGAAAGTAAAAATAAAATACGTCATGCAAAATTTCAGCCAAATCGGATAGGAATTGCGCCCTCTAGAAGCTCAAGAAGTCAAATTCCCAGATCTGTTTATATGACAGCTATATCAGGTTATGGACCGATTTCAACCATACTTGGCACAGTTTTTGGATATCGTAACAAAACACGTCGTCCGAAATTCCATTCAAATCGGATAAGAATTGTGCCCTCTAGAGGGTCAAGAAGTCAAGAAGTCAAGACCCAAGATCGGTTTATATGGCAGCTATATCAGGTTATGGACCGATTTAAACCATACTTGGCACAGTTGTTGGGTATCGTAACAAAACACGTCGTGCGAAATTCTAATCGGATAAGAATTGCGCCCTCTAGAGGCTCAAGAAGTCAAGACCCAAGATCGGTTTATATGACAGCCATCAATCGGATAAGAATTGCGCACTCTAGAGGCTCAAGAAGTCAAGACCCAAGATCGGTTTATATGGCAGCTATATCAGGTTATGGACCGATTTGAACCATACTTGGCACAAGTGTTGGGTATCATAACAAAACACGTCGTGCGAAATTCCATTCCAATCGGATAAGAATTGCGCCCTCTAGAGGCTCAAGAAGTCAAGACCCAAGATCGATTTACATGGCAGCTATATCAGGTTGTGGACCGATTTGAACTATACTTGGTACAGTTGTTGGATATAATAACAAAACACGTCGTGCAAAATTTCATTCTGATCGGATAAGAATTGTGCACGCTAGAGGCTCAAGAAATCAAGACCCAAGATCGGTTTATATGGCAGCTATATCAGGTTATGAACCATACTTGGCACAGTTGTTGGATATCAAAACAAAACACGTCGTGCAAAATTTCATTCCAATCGGATAAGAATTGCGCACTCTAGAGGCTCAAGAAATCAAGACCCAAGATCGGTTTATATGGCAGCTATATCAAAACATGGACCGATATGGCCCGTTTACAATACCAACCGACCTACAGTAATAAGAAGTATTTGTGCAAAATTTCAAGCGGCTAGTTTTACTCCTTCGGAAGTTAGCGTGCTTTGGACAGACAGACGGACGGACGGACGGACATGGCTAGATCGACATAAAATGTCACGACGATCAAGAATATATATACTTTATGGGGTCTCAGACGAATATTTAGAGTAGTTACAAACAGAATGACGAAATTAGTATACCCCCCATCTTATGGTGGAGGCTATACAAATTTTAATTTTCCCACAAACATTCCATTGAGGAACAGAAAAAGCGTTCCTCTTTACAATGAGGGCTGTCCGATTTAACTCTACATAACCCCACCTTTTCAACCTTGCCTTCCTTCCTGGCGCGTAGGAAGGTTGCAAACGTTCAGCCAATACCTAAGAAGGGTGAGGCAAACAACCCTGCGAATTATCGGCGAATTACGATATGCTCCGCTCTCTCCAAGGTCATGGAGAGCATGGTTAATCACCATCTTGTGAGGTATTTGGAGTCTAATGGTCTTCTAAGCGACCAACAGAATGGGTTCCGCAAAAATCGCTTTACGGGCGACCTCATGACACTTGACCACCAGTTTGATGAGAGTAAGGTTTTGGCTTTGGATATCTCCAAGGCGTTTGATAGGGTCTGGCACGGTGCACTACTATCAAAGCTTGTCTCATTTGGTGTCGGTAATGGCTTCGTTCGATTTATTTCGAGCTATCTCAGAGATTGCGTTATTCGAGTCGTTATAGATGGGTTCTCATTCAATGAGCATAAATTGACCGCAGGTGAACCCCTCTGTGCTCTGTTCTTTCTCCTTCTCTTTTTTTCTTATTTTCATCACCGATCTGTTGGGTCAGACTTCGAATCCGATCTACTCATTTGCGGATGACACTAATCTCTGTCATTCATACTCATTCGACCATAGGCCGAGTCTTCGAGAGATTGAGGACAAGAGGCGGGTTATGGACAATACACTCTGCCAGGATTTGCTCGCCATTTCTGAGTGGGATCGAATCGAGTAGATTTTAATGTAAGGAAGACTAATTGCTGCTTGTTGTCACACAAACGATTCGATGACCCATTACGAGCATCTTTGTCTATCAACGGTATAGATGTTGAGCAATCAGAAGCTCTTGATGTTCTGGGCAAAGTGACAAAGTGATGTCCGTTGGGCTAATCATGTATTTGAAGTGTCGAAAGAAGCATTCAAGTGTTTGGGCTTCCTTAAACGGTGTAAGAATTACTTCACTCCGTCTGAACGTCTAGGGCCGAAAATGGAGTACAACTCACATGTATGGGCTGGAGCTCCAAAATCATCCCTGGAGCTACTGGACCGTGTACAGAGGAGAGGGATGTCGTTGATTAGGTCATTAAGGGTATCAAACTCTATTGCCCCCCTTCATCATCGTGGCAATGTGGGTTGTTTGGCGCTGTTCTATCGGTACTTTCTTGGTGTGTGTTCGTCTGATATTCGTCTACTTATTCCTGATGTCAGGATGTATGTCAGGGATACCAGCGGACCGCACAATGCATTATAGAGAGAATTCTTATTTAGCCCGAACCGTTTGTATGTGGAATCGACTTCCGGCTGATGTTTTTTCCCCCCACCTTGACATCCAAAGATTTAAGACAAATTTCAATAAGCACTTCATCCCTTCCCCCCCCTCCAATTCCTAATTTCCTCTCGCCAACGCAATGCACTGCTTTCATAGGGGACATCCCCTGGTTGTTGGCTGACAGAAAAAAGTGCCGCGTAACGACAGCTATTCGTGGGGAAATCTTTTCTCCCAAATGTAGCCAGCATTAGTAAGACAGCCTAAGACGCTGACAATCACTGTCAGCATTTTAGGCGGCCATGCTAACCTTCATGTCACTTTGGCCTTCAAAGGAAAGCTTAAATCTACTTTAAAATCCACAATCATGGAGTGAAGGGTATAGCTATTTCACCGATTAATTTTTAAGCTTTGATAGTTACTTTAGCGAAGTATCCATAGTTGTCACTTAAACATAGTGGTCCGATTTATAGTGGAATTTCCCACGCATGCAAACGACCAAAAGAATAGTAACAGAAAATGACTGCCAATTAACCTGCTTTGTAACTTAAGTATTTGTGAAAGAATTCTACTCTGTTGCTGTTTCAATTTGAAAACTCTGTAAAATGAGTTTTTCCTAGTCCTCTTTGGGCCGCCAGGTATAAACGACCTGCTAATGTTCCAACACAATGAAACAATAGCCGTATTTCGTTTTTGGCCATTATTTATAATTCTTATGTAATTTTTGCGAGTTTTCCTTTGCTACGACGTTTTGTAATCAGGCCAGACCTGCCACATTATATTGAGGTTGCTAAGAAAGGGTATTATTAGGTGTTATTACATGGTGCTTGGCCACAAGAAAGTTAACCCGGTGGGTAATTTGGAAATATATTTTTTCTTGTTTGCCTAATTAAGATTTACAGTATTTAGGGAGGTGCAAAAAATATATTAGAAGAAAATTGCAGAACAAAACAAGCAAGAGCGTGCCAAGTTCGGCCGGGACGAATCTTATATAACCTACACCATGGATCGCATTTGTCGAGTTCTATGCAAGGTATCTCTTTTTAGGCTAACAAAGGCTACAAGAATATCGAATATTGGAGACCATAATAGAAGACATTGTGTAAAATTTCAGCCAAATCTAGTAAGAATTGCGCACTAAAGGGGCTGAAGAAGTAAAATAGGAAGATCGGTTTAGAGGAGAGCTGTATCAGGCTATAAACCGATTCATGCCATATTCGACACGTATGTTAAAGATCATCGGAAAAGCTGTTGTACAAAATTTCAGCCAAATCGGATAATACTTGCGATTTTAAGAGGCTCAAGAAGTCAAGATCCCATATCGGTTTATATGGCAGCTATATCAGGTTATGGTCCGATTTCAACCATTCTTAATACAGTTGTTGGAAGTCGAAACAAAACACGTCGTGCAAAATTTCAGTCAAATCGGATCGGAATAGCTCCCTGCAGAGGCTCAAGAAGTCAAGATCCCAGATCGATTTATATGGCAGCTAGATCAGGTTATGTACAGATTTGTGCCATACTTAGCACAGTTATTGGAAGTCTTAACAAAACACCTCATGCAAAATTTTAGCCAAACCGGATAATAATTGCGTCCTCTAGTGGCTCAAGAAGTCAAGATCCCAGATCGGTTTATGTGGCAGATATATCAGGTTATAAACCCATTTTAACCATACTTAACACATTTGTTGTGAACCATACCAAAACACTACGTGCAAAATTTCAGTCAAATCGGATAAGAATTGCGCCCTCTAGAGGCTCCAGAAGTCAAGACCCAAGATCGGTTTATATGGCAGCTATATCAAAACATGGACCGATTTGGCCCATTTACAATCCCAACCCACCTACACTAATAAAAAGTATTTGTGCAAAATTTCAAGCGGCTAGCTTTACTCCTTGGAAAGTAAGCATGCTTTCGACAGACAGACGGACGGACAGAAGGACGGACAGATGGACGGACAGACGGACGGACATAGCTAGATCGACATAAAATGTCACCACGATCAAGAATATCTATACTTTATGGGGTCTCAGGCGAATATTTCGAGGTGTTACAAACAGAATGACGAAATTAGTATACCCCCATCCTATGGTGGAGGGTATAAAAGAAACACAAAGTAAAAAGGCGTTAAGTTCGGCCGGACCAAACTTTGGATACCCACCACTTCGGGTATATATGTAAACATCCTTTCTTCAAAAACCCGATGAAAAATGCAAACCTTATGCCCTATAGTAGCTATATCGAAATATGTTTCGATTTGGACCAAATACTTTTAAGTACAAGTTATTGTTCAATTGTCTATAACAAAATATTGGTCTTTTGTACCATATCTGATCTGAACCGTATATGAAACGGATGTCGAAAAACCTAACATAAGTTACTGTGTCAAATTTCAGTGAAATCGGATTATAAATGCGCCTTTTATGGGCCCAAAACCTTAAATCGAGAGATCGGAGTATATGGCAGCTATAGCCAAATCTAGACCGATTTAGGCCAAGTTTCAGAAAAATGTTCAGTTTCACAAAGCACTGTCCCAAATTTCAGCAAAATCGGATAATAAATGTGGCTTTTATGGGCCTAAGACCCTAAATGGGAGGATCGGTCAATATGGCAGCTATATCCAAATCTCAACCGATCTGGGCCAAATTGACGGAGGATGTTGAAGGGCCTAAGGCAACTAAATGTGGCTTTTATGGGCCTAAGACCCTAAATCGGCGGATCGGTCAATATGGCAGCTATATCCAAATCTGAACCGATCTGGACCAAACTGACGGAGGATGTCGAAGGGCCTAACACAACTCACTGTCCCAAATTTCAGTAAAATCGGATAATAAATGTTGCTCTTATTGGCCTAAGACCCTAAATCGGCGGATCGGTCTATATGGGGGCCCTAGCAAGATATAGTCCGATGCAGCCCATCTTCGAAGTTAACCTGCTTATGGACAAAAAAAAAAGAATATATGCATAGTTTCAGCTCAATATCTCTATTTTTAAAGACTGTAGCGTGATTTCAACAGACGGACGGACGCTCGGACATGACTAGATCGTCTTAGATTTTTACGCTGATCCAGAATATATATACTTTATAGGGTCGGAAATGGATATTTCGATGTGTTGCAAACGGAATAACAAAATGAATATACCTCCATCCTTCGGTGGTGGGTATAAAAAGTCACAGTTGTTTCGGTTTAAGGGCTGGTGGCATCATTGGACCGTACTTCTTCAAAGATGATGCGAATTGTAACGTAACTGCGAATAGTGAAATAATATCCATAGTGAGATAATATCGACCCATATTTTGATATCGCTGCCATATAAACCGATCTTGGATCTTGGCTTCTTCACCCAATAGAGCGATTTGGCTGAAATTTTGCATGAGGTGTTTTGTTATGACTACCAATAACTTTGCTAAGTACGCCGCAAATCTGTACATAACCTGATATAGCTGCCATATAAACCGTTCTGGGTTCTTGACTTCTTCAGCTTCTAGTGGTCGCAATCCTCATCCGATTTGGAAGAAATTTCGTACAACAGCTTCTCTCATGATCTTCAACATACGTGTCTAATATGGTATGAATCGATCTGTAGCTTGAGGCAGCTCCCATATAAACCGATCTCCCGAATTTCCCATATAAACCAATCTCCCGAAATAAACTGAAATATTACACAATAACTTCTAAAGGGTGATTTTTTTGAGGTTAGGATTTTCATGCATTAGTATTTGACAGATCACGTGGGATTTCAGACATGGTGTCAAAGAGAAAGATGCTCAGTATGCTTTGACATTTCATCATGAATAGACTTACTAACGAGCAACGCTTGCAAATCATTGAATTTTATTACCAAAATCAGTGTTCGGTTCGAAATGTGTTCATTCACCTTAACGTTGCGTCCAACAGCATCTTTGAAAAAATACGGTCCAATGATTCCACCAGCGTACAAACCACACCAAACAGTGCATTTTTCGGGATGCATGGGCAGTTCTTGAACGGCTTCTGGTTGCTCTTCACTCCAAATGCGGCAATTTTGCTTATTTACGTAGCCATTCAACCAGAAATGAGCCTCATCGCTGAACAAAATTTGTCAAAATTTGAACACATTTCGAACCGAACACTGATTTTGGTAATAAAATTCAATGATTTGCAAGCGTTGCTCGTTAGTAAGTCTATTCATGATGAAATGTCAAAGCATACTGAGCATCTTTCTCTTTGACACCATGTCTGAAATCCCACGTGATCTGTCAAATACTAATGCATGAAAATCCTAACCTCAAAAAAATCACCCTTTACAATGTTCAGCATGCATTTATGGTCCGAATCGGACTATAATTTGATATAGCTCCAATGGCATAACAGTTCTTATTCAATATTATTTGTTTGCCTAAAAAGAGATACCACGCATAGAACTCGACAAATGCGATCCATGGTGGAGGGTATATAAGATTCGGCCCGGCCGAACGTAGCACGCTCTTACATGTTTTTTTTTTAAAGTTCACCCTTTATATCAAAATGTTTTCGTATAAGGAGTGGGAATATCGAGGGAACCAGTAAAGCTTACTATTCCATATTTCAACGAATTCAGGTTGTGAATACCATTTATGGGCTCAAGACCCTAAATAGGGAAGTCGGTCAATTTGCCTTAATTAGCCCGTTCAGGAACTTTAATCGATAAATCGGTGTATTGCAAACGCATTTCTTTTTTCTAATCTCTCAAAACTAAATATTAATTTTGTAGAGTTTATCTCACTCTCACACTTCCATATGTAAATAAGCTTTGAAAATCTTACCCTTTCTACATAATCGTTGTGCATTTTATATGATATCATTATGCGTTTTAATTTTCAAAGTCCTTATTCACTCCCCCCCGGGAATATCCTGCAATTTAGGCACAATTAATTATGCAACAAACATTAACATTTTTATGACAGTACTCATCTATAAATTACGCTGGCATATATTTTTTAATGATTTCCGCTACCGGTTAGAGTGAAGCGACAAGAAAAAAAAGCAAAAACAACACTTCCAACGGAATAGACGAAAATTACACCATAAACAATGTTTACAACTCCCAATAAGATGCACTTCCGAGTCGCGATATTAACTTTTTTAATGACACTTTTTTAACGACAATTTATTATTTAATTTATTGTCGTTGTTGCTGGTGTTATGTTGCCGTCGACGTTCTATTAGTACTTGTGTTACAGACCGCAAAGCATTGAGAAGAACACTGTGCCGGATGTGTTTAAAGATTGTTAGGGAAACACTTTCGAAGTTTTGGTTCTTATGGCACTGTGGGTAAGGTAAAGGTGGATGAAATGGGAATTGAAGTTTTGTGGAAAAAAAAATATAAACTGAAAATGTGTCTATATTACCGCTCATATCAAAATCTTCTAGGGCAAATGAAAGTTATTCCCAAAGCTTGAGAAGTTAACTAGAGATATTGGTTTTTTAACAATTAAATAACTAATTTGAAAGATCGCACTTAAGTTAGAAAGATATAATACTTAAACACGTAAAAGCGGGCTAAGTTCGGCAGGGCCGAATCTTATATACCCTCCACCATGGATCGCATTCGTCGAGTTCTTTTCCCTGCATCTCTTCTTAGGCAAAAAAAGGATATAGGAAAACATTTGCTCTGTTATTAGAGCGATATCAATATATGGTCCGGTTTGGCCCACAAATAAATTATATGTTGGAGAGCTGTGTAAAATGTCATCCAATTCGAATAGCAGTTGTGCCCTTTGGGGGCTCATGAAGTAAAATAGAGAGAACGATTTATAAGGGAGCTTTATGGGGCTATAGACCGATTCAGCCCATAATAAACACGTATGTTGATGGTTATAAGAGGATCTGTCGTACAAAATTTCAGGCAAATCGGATAATAATTGCGACCTCTACAGGCTCAAGAAGTCAAGATCCAAGATCGGTTTATATGACAGCTATATCAGGTTATGGACTGATTTGAACCTTATTTGACCCAGTTGTTGAAAGTCATAAAAAAATACGTCATGCAAAATTTCAGCCAAATCGGATGGGAATTGCGCCCTATAGAAGCTCAAGAAGTCAAGTCCCCTGATCGGTTTATATGAAAGCTATATCAGATTATGAACCACTTTGAACCATACTAGGCACAGTTGTTGGATATCATAACAAAATACTTCGTGCAAAATTTTATTCAAATCGGATAAGAAGTACGCCCTCTAGAGGCTCAAGAAGTCAAGACCACAGATCGGTTTATATGGCAGCTATATCAGGTTATGAAACGATTTGAACCTTAGGGAACGATTGGAACCTTTGGCACAGTTGTTGAAAGTCATAGCGAAACACGTTATGGAAAATTTCATTCCAATCGGATGAGAATTGCGCCCTCTAGAGGCTCAACAAGTCAAGACCCAAGATCGGTTTATATGGCAGCTATATCAGGTTATTGACCAATTTGAACCTTACTTGGCACAGTTGTTGAAAGTCATAACGAAATACTTTGTGCAAAATTTCATTCAAATCGAATAAGAATTGGGCCCTCTAGAAGCTCAAGAAGTCAAGTCCCCAGATCGGTTTATATGACAGCTATATTAGGTTAAAAACCGATTTAAACCATACTTGGCACAATTGTTGGATATCATAACGAAATACTTTGTGCAAAATTTCATTCCAATCGGATAAGAATTGCGCCCTCTAGAGGCTCAACAAGTCAAGACCAAAGATCGGTTTATATGGCAGCTATATCAGGTTGTGGACCGATTTGAACCATATTTGAACAGTTATTAGGCATCATAACAAAACACGTTGCGCAAAATTTCATTCCAATCGGATAAGAATTGCGCACTCTAGAGGCTTATGAAGTCAAGTCCCCTGATCGGTTGTTATGACAGCTATATTGACCAATTTGAACCTTACTTGGCACAGTTGTTGAAAGTCATAACGAAATACTTTGTGCAAAATTTCATTGAAATCGGATAAGAATTGGGCCCTCTAGAGGCTCAAGAAGTCAAGATCCAAGATCGGTTTAAATGACAGATATATCAGGTTATAGCTCGATTTGAACCATACTGGGTACAGTTGTTAGATATCATATCAAAACACGTAGTGCCAAATCTCATTCCAATTGGATAAGAATTGCGCCCTCTAGAGGCTCAACAAGTCCAGACCCAAGACCGGTTTATATGGCAGCTATATCAAAACATGGACCGATATGGCCCGTTTACAATACCAACCGACCTAAACTAATAAAAAGTATTTGCGCAAGCGGCTAGTTTTACTCCCTCGAAAGTAAGCGTGCTATCGACAGACAGACGGACGGACGGGCGGACAGACGGACGGCTAGATCGTTATAAAATATCAAGAATATATATACTTTATGGGGTCTCAGACGAATATTTCGAGTAGTTATAAACAGAATGACGAAATTAGTATACCCCCATCCTATGGTGGAGGGTATAAAAAGTTTGGGGTCACTGTCCGTCTGTCCGTCCGTCTGTTGTAATCACTCCAGAGCCTTCAAACATTGAGATATTGAGCTGGAATTTGGCATAAATACGTCTTTTTAACGCACGCTGGTTAAGTTCTTGAACGGGTCAAATCGGACCATATTTGGATATAGCTGCTATATAGACCGATTTTCCTATAAAGGGTCTAATGCTCTTAACACCTTTATTTTCATCCGATTTTCCTGAGTTTGAAACAGTGAGTAGTTTTAGTCTTTCCAGCAACTGATCCAAATATGGTTCAGATCGGACTATATTTAGATATAGCTACCATATAGACCGATCTCCCGATAAAGGGTCTGAAGACCCTAAAGGCAGTATTTATTACCCGATTTCGCTGAAATTTGGAACTGTGGATTATTTTAAGCCTCCCAACATCTGACCTAAATATGGATTAGATCGGTCCATATTTAGATATTGCTGTCATATAGACCGATCGCCCGGTAAAGGGTCTGAAGGCCATAAAAGCTTTATATTTTATCTGAATTTGTTGAAATTTGGAATAGTGCGCAGTTTTAAGCCTCCCAACATTCGACCCACTGATAAAGGGGTGAAGCCCATAAATATAGTCAGATCGGACTATATTTAGATATAGCTGTCATATAGACCGATCTGTCGATAAGAGGTCTAAAGCCAATAAAAGCTTTATTTTTTACTCGATTTTGCTGAAATTTGTAACTGTGGGTTATTTTAAGCCTCCCGACATCTGATCTAAATATGGATTAGATCGGTCCATATTTAGATATAGCTGCCATATAGATCGATCTCCCCATAAAGGGTCTGAAGCCCATAATTTCGGTGAAATTTGCAACAGTGGCTTATTTGAAGGCTCCCGAAATCTGACATAAAAGTGGTTCAGATCGGACTATATTTAGATATAGCTGCCATATAGACCGATCTCCCTATAAAGGGTCTGAATCCCATAAAATCTTTATTTATTACCCGATTTCGCTGAAATTTAAAACAGGGAGTTATATTAAGCCTCCCAATATCCGAACCAAATATGATTTTGATCGGACTATATTTAGATATAGGTCTCATATAGACCGATTTGCCGATAAGGGGTCTGAAGCCAATAAAAGCTTTATTTACTACCCGATTTCGCTGAGATGTAAAACAGTGAGTAGGTTAAGATCTCCCTACATCCGACCTAAATATGGTTCTGATCAGACTATATTCAGATGTAGCTGCCTATTGACCGATCAGCCGATAAGGGGACTAAAACCCATAAAAGCTTTGTTTATTACCCGATTTCGCTGAAATTTTAAACAGTGAGTTTTTCTGAGCCTCTCGATATCCGACCTAAATATGGTTCAGATCGGTTTATAATTGGATATATCTGCCAAAAAGACCAATATTTTGTTCTACAAAATTAAATAGTGACATATAGATTAGACCACTCAATGTCCGTTGGGGCCTTAAGTTATCCAATTTTCACCGGATTTTGACGAAATTGGGTTAACAAATATACCCGAAGTGGTGGGTATCCAAAGGTCGGCCTGGCCAAACTTAATACCATTTTACGTGTTCTCATTTCATTGATTTTGTATTTCTTCTATACCACAGTGCATTCTGATCTGTAAATTTTCATAAAAAGACAGAAATGCTACTGCAAGACTCGTATAAAGTATTTCGTTATCCATGAATGGCATAAAAAATACCAAAAAAAACAAGTAAAAGCGTGCTAAGTTCGGCCGGGCCGAATCTTATATACCCTCCACCATGGATCGCATTTGTCAAGTTCTTTTCCCGGCATCTCTTCTTAGGCAAAATAGGATATAAGAAAAGAGTTACTCTGCTATTAAAACGATATCAAGATATGGTCCGGTTCGGACCACAATTAAATTATATGTTGGAGGCCTGTGTAAAATTTCAGCCAATTCGTTTAAGAATTGCGCCCATTGGGGCTCACGAAGTAAAATAGAGAGAACGATTTATATGAGATCTGTATCGGGTTATAGACCGATTCAGACCATAATAAACACGTTTGTTGATGGTCATGAGAGGATCCATCGTACAAAATTTCAGGCTATCGGATAATAATTGCGACCTCTAGGGGTCAAGAAGTCAAGATCCCAGATCGGTTTATATGGCAGCTATATCAGGTTATGAACCGATTTGAACCTTATTTGACCCAGTTGTTGAAAGTAAAAATAAAATACGTCATGCAAAATTTCAGCCAAATCGGATAGGAATTGCGCCCTCTAGAAGCTCAAGAAATCAAATCCCCAGATCTGTTTATATGACAGCTATATCAGTTTATGAACCGATTTGAACCATACTTGGCACAGTTGTTGGATATCATAACGAAATACTTCGTGCAAAAATTCATTCAAATCGGATAAGAATTGTGCCCTCTAGAGGGTCAAGAAGTCAAGACCCAAGATCGGTTTATATGGTAGCTATATCAGGTTATGGACCGATTTGAACCATACTTGGCACAGTTGTTGGGTATCATAACAAAACACGTCGTGCGAAATTTCATTCCAATCGGATAAGAATTGCGCACTCTAGAGGCTCAAGAAGTCAAGACCCAAGATCGGTTTATATGGCAGCTATATCAGGTTATGGACTGATTTGAACCATACTTGGCACAGTTGTTGGATATCATAACAAAACACGTTGTGCAAAATTTCATTCTGATCGGATAAGAATTGCGCACTCTACAGGCTCAAGAAGTCAAGACCCAAGATCGGTTTATATGGCAGCTATATCAAAACATGGACCGATATGGCCCATTTACAATACCAACCGACCTACACTAATAAGAAGTATTTGTGCAAAATTTCAAGCGGCTAGCTTTACTCCTTCGGAAGTTAGCGTGCTTTCGACAGACAGACGGACGGACGGACGGACGGACGGACGGACGGACGGACGGACGGACGGACGGACAGACGGACGGACGGACAGACGGACGGACATGGTTAGATCGACATAAAATGTCATGACGATCAAGAATATATATATACTTTATGGGGTCTCAGACGAATATTTCGAGTAGTTACAAACAGAATGACGAAATTAGTATACCCCCCATCTTATGGTGGAGGGTATAAAAAAGCAATCCTTAGCCGCAACTTTGTAACAGGCTGCCAAACTTCTAACCCGAAGTCTCAACACATTGCCACATTTGTGTGGGGTACATTATGAATTTGGCTGAACACCTTCCGTATGCCTTGATGGTAGTAGCCGCCGTCGTAGTCGCTGCCGCTTTCGTTCTTTTTCTAGAGCTAATTTCATTCTCCTGCTCTGGTTTCATCAGTTCAGTGGCACCATGAAGGCTTTACCTTCGACACCGTCATCATTTAGTTGGTCGTTCTCAGGTATTATTAGCATTTAAGGTAATTACTTTGGTGTAAGCAGAAAGCACAACCGAATAAAGAAAACCAAAAACAAAGTGAAAAACAAATGGAGCAATGGAAAAATTAAAATAAGAGAAATAAAAAGGCGTTAAGTTCTGTCGGGTCGAAAATTGGATACCATCCACCTTGGATAACTTTCGCATACTATGCACTTAATAACACACTACTGCATTTGGATTCAAATAAGGTCTGATTGGCATCTTGTTGGATATATAGCCTCATATTGGAGAAAATAAAATAAAACATCTTAAAGTTTATTTTTTATCATTATTTCATATCATCTTAGAAGTTGGGCGATGAGTTGACAACAGATGATATTGCATGACTGTATAATGCATTAACAAATACTAAGATGGTGTTGTTGTGTGCTTTTGAAGAGTAGATTATTTAACGAGTGTAGTGCAGATGGCGTTGTTTGAAGATTGTATGAATGATCTTCCAGATAGTCTATCTCTTGACTTAACCTGTCTGTGGAAAAACAAGATATACATACGAGGTATGATTAAAAAACATGTAAAAGTGTGCTAAGTTCGGACGGGCCGCATTTTGGGAACCCACCACCATGGATACAGCTAACAAAATAAATTAAGTTGTGAGGCATACCTTTATTCTACATACCAAACTTCTGTCAAACCAGCAAAAATTAAAGCTTCTAGGAACTGAACAAGGATGGTCGAGAGACCTGTTTATATGGGAGCTATATCAGGCTATGGACGTACTATGCACAGTTCTTGGCAATCATAACGAAACACCACATGCAGAATTTCTGCCTCAAATTTCGTCGAAATCGAACAATAAATTCGTCTTTTATTGGCCCAAGACCTTAAAAGATCGGTCTTTATGGCAGCTATATCCAAATCTGAACCGATCTGGGCCAAATCTAAGAGGGATGCCGAACGGCCTAACAGAACTCATTGTCCCAAATTTTGCCGAAATCGGAAAATAAATGCGCCATTTTATGGACCCAAGACCTTAAATCGATAGATCGGTCTATATGGCAGCAATATTCAAATTTTGATCGATCTAAAAAAAAAGAATCTGTGCAAAGTTTCAGCTCAATATCTCTATTTGCAAAGACTGTATCGCGATTTCAACAGACAGACGGACGGACATGGCTTGATCGTCTTAGATTTTTACAACGATCAGGAATATATATACTTTAAAGGGTCGGAAATGGATATTTTGACGTGGTGGAAACGTTTATACCCACCATCCTTCCGAAAAGCTTAACGTAAGTCAGTGTACCAAATTTCGGTGAAATGGGATTATAAAAGCGCCATTTATGGGGCCAAGACTTTTAATCGGTCTTTATGGCAGCTATATCCATATCTAGACCGATCAGGGTCAAATTGAAGAAGAATGTCGAAGGGCTTACCACAAATCTTTGATTTAAATTTTGATAAAATCGAAAAATTAATGCGCCTTTTATGGGCCCAAGAACTTAAATCGAGAGATCGGTCCTTATGGCACCTATATTTAAATCTGGACAGATCTGGGCCGAATTGAAGGGGAATGTCGAGGTCTAACACAACCCACTGGCCCAAATATCGGTGACATCCGACAATAAATGCTCTTTTTATGGGCCAAAAACCTTAAATCGAGAGATCGATCTATGGGTTGCCCAAAAAGTTATTGCGGATTTTTCATATAGTCGGCGTTGACAAATTTTTTCACAGCTTGTGACTCTGTAATTGCATTATTTCTTCTGTCAGTTATCAGCTGTTACTTTTAGCTTGCTTTAAAAAAAAGTTTTAAAAAAAATTATATTTGATTAAAGTTTATTCTTAAAAGTTTTATTAAAAATGCATTTACTTTCTTTTAAAAAATCCGCAATTACTTTTTGGGCAACCCAATATATGGCAGCTATATTCAAATCTAGACCGATCTGGGCCAAATTATAGGGGAATGTCGATGGGCCTAACACTATTCACTGTCTCAAATTTCGTTGAAATGGGCCAACAAAATCGTCAAGAACTCAAATCGAGAGATCGGTCTATATGGCAGCTATATTCAAATCTGAACCGATGTGGGCCAAATTTAAGAGGGATGCCGCATTGATACGGATTGTTTAATAAACCATCTGAAAATATCCGGCGAGGTCCATCAAAAGATATAGCTCCCACTTTGTACACATAGGGTAGGTGTAGCGTATTATACAGTCGGCACCGCCCGCTTTCGCCTTTCCTTACTGGTTTTTACACTACTCTAATTTCGGCACCGCCCGAATTTCGCCTTTCCTTACAGGTTTTTACTCTACACTAATTTCGTCATTATGTTTGTAACTCCTCGAAATGTTCGTCTAAGACCCCATAATGTTCGTCATATACATTCGTGATCTTCATGACATCTTAAGTCGCTCTTGCCATGTCCGCCCGTCCGTCTGTCTGTCGAAAGGCCATCGGTTCATGTTTTGATATATCCGCCATATAAACCAATCTGGGGTCTTGACTTCTTGAGCCTCTAGAGGGCGCAATTCCCATCCGATTTGGCTGAAAATTTGCCAAAAAGTATGGTCTAAATCAGTCTATATCCTGATATAGCTGCCATAGAAACCGGTCTCCCGATTAGACGTCTTGTCCTTTTAGAGGGCGATTAAAAATATTTTTCTTTATAAACCCCACTGGCCACTATTTCTGTTAGTTACCAAAGGAATGTATTAATGACTATACCCAGTATACCTAAGGCAGTGGTTATAAAAATACAATAGCCCCCGATATGGTTTGGTATTTAGCTTTTGTTTCGCCTCCATAAGTTTAAGCTCGCTCAACTGTTTCCTACTCCTCTTCGTAGCATCCGTTACCAATTTTCCGGTGCTGTAGCCATTATCGATTTTTTTTTAATCGGCCTCAGATTAAAGTCTAGCAAATATTTGCACACGTTGCGACCCCAAAGTTTTGTGGCGATAAATGGAATTTATGAAAACAAAGGCAAGAAAACAAATTCTTAATTTAAATAAACAATGGGCAAAGGTGTTTACAACAAAAGGATTTCAATGTTTATTTATGAGCTAAGCCTCGGGTAGGTACTTGGCCCAATAAGGTGGCGATGGTAGTTGAGTTGAAAATTACGTTGCATCGACAGCAAATGCCTTTGAGTTTTAATCTAATTTTCTTTTGTTGTGTTCATTTTTTATTTTTTCATTGAAAAAAATGTTTTTGAACTGTTTGGTTGGCATTGTTGCCGCAATTATCAAAATGAATTACGCTCAGCAGTTACTGAATGGGCTCACATTCAAAATCGAGGGGAGTTAATTAAGATGGGCTGAGGTAACAGAAATAGGAATATTGAAGCAGCTGAGGCAAATAAAGCTAACGAAATATGGGATATTTAATTTACAAATGTTAATGTGCTTAATGGAGAGGAGAATCTCAGTGGGGAGTCAGGTGGAACAGGCTCTTTATTACATACTGAGTGCCAATGATACTCGAGATGGCAAGGCGAGTTATTGACGTCTTCAAATAACCAATGATTAGTTAAGTTAAGAGCGGCTGAAGGCAAATGTCGGATCTTTGAGAAAGCGGCTTGTTGATCTTTGAGAGGGATACAAGTTTTCCCTATCCGGGAAAATTATAAAAATCACTACGAGAAACAAAGAAATAGTAACAAGTAAAAGCGTGCTAAGTTCGGTCGGGCCGAATCTTATATACCCTCCACCATGGATCGCATTTGTCCAGTTTTTTTCCCGGCATCTCTTCTTAGGCAAAAAAAAAGGATATAAGAAAAGATTTGCTCTGCTATTAGAGCGATATCAAGATATGGTCCGGTTTGGACCACAATTAAATTATATGTTGGAGACCTGTGTAAAATGTCAGCCAATTCGAATAAGAATTGCGCCCTTTGTGGGCTCAAGAAGTAAAATAGAGAGATCGATTTATATGGGAGCTGTATCGGGCTATATACCGATTCAGACCATAATAAACACGTATGTTAATGGTTATGAGAGAATCCGTCGTACAAAATTTCAGGCAAATCGGATAATAATTGCGACCTCTAGAGGCTCAAGAAGTCAAGATCCCAGATCGGTTTATATGGCAGCTATATAAGGTTATGCACCGATTTCAGCCATACTTGGCAAAGATGTTGGATATCATAACGAAATACTTCGTGCAAAAATTCATTCAAATCGGATAAGAATTGTGCCCTCTAGAGGCTCAAGAAGTCAAAACCCCAGATCGGTGTATATGGCAGCTATATCAGGTTATGGACCGATTTGAACCATACTTGGCACAGTTGTTGGGTGTCATAACAAAACACGTCGTGCAAAATTTCATCCCAATCGGATAAGAATTACGCACTCTAGAGGCTCAAGAAGTCAAAACCCAAGATCGGTTTATATGGCAGCTATATCAAAACATGGACCGATATGGCCCATTTACAATACCAACCGACCTACACTAATAAGAAGTATTTGTGCAAAATTTCAAGCGGCTAGCTATACTCCTTCGGAAGTTAGCGTACTTTTGACAGACAGACGGACGGACGGACAGACGGACGGACATGGCTAGATCGACATAAAATTTCACGACGATCAAGAATATATATACTTTATGGGGTCTCAGACGAATATTTCGATTAGTTACAATCAGAATGACGAAATTAGTATACCCCCCATCTTATGGTGGAGGATATAAAAACGGAGCACCCCAATATTGACGACCCACGCAAACGAAAAAAGGACCATTATTTGCAGATCTGCACGTGGAATGTCCGCACTCTCTATTACCGCCTTACAGGAAGTGCGATGGGCCGGGAATGGCGTCACACAACACCAAACAGTGACGAAATATACTATAGCTGCTATAATACAAGGCATGAATTTGGCTGTGGATTTGTAGTTAGTCGAAGACTGAAACATTTTGTCTCCAGCTGTACTCCAGTGGATGAGAGGCTATCCATGAAGGCCAATTTCTTCAACATCAGCTTTATTTGTGCACATGCCCCGACGGACAATAAGGACGAGCAGACAAAGGATATTTTCTACGAGCACCTAGAGATATGACCGCTGCCCCACCCATGATATTAAAATCGTTCTGGGAGATTTTAATGCGAAAATAGGAAAGGAAGACATTTTTAGTCCATCAGTCAGAAAGTTTAGCCTCCACGAGATAACGACTAGTAATGGGTTGAGGCTGACTGATTTTGCCGCGGCAAAAAACATGGTAGTTAGTAGCAATAATATTTTCAAAGATATATGGCTGTCATCCGATCAAAACACGAGGAACCAAAGGAAGGAAGCAGTCCTTGTTCCCATGATATAATGGCGCTGTGGCGAATTAATGTCCACTCCATGGAAAATTCCGTTAAATCCGCACTTCGGTACAGGAAGCCTACCCCAAGAAATTCGAGATATCGGTCTACATGGCAGCTATATCCAAGTCTAGACAAATTTTGGAACAAATTGCAGAAAAATGTCGAAGAGCCTAACACAACGCACTGTCCCAAATTTCGGCGAAATCGGACAATTAATGCGCCTTTTATGGGCCCAAAACCTTAAATCGAGAGATCGGTCTATATGGCAGCTATATTCAAATCTGGATCGATCTGAGCCAAACTGAAGAAGGACGTCGAAAAGACTAACACAGCTCGCTGTCCCAAATTCCAGAAAAATCGGAAAATATATATGCCTTTTATAGCCCCAAAACCTAAAACCGAGAGATCGATCTAAATGGCAGCTATATCCAAATTTGGACCGATCTGTGTCGAGGGGCTTAACTTAACTCACTGTCCCAAATTTTGGCGACATCGGACAATAAATGCGCCTTTTAAAGGTCCAAAACTTTAAATGTAGAGATCGGTCTATATGACAGCTTTATCCAAATCTGAACCGATCAGGGCCAAATTGAAGAAAGATGTCGAAGGGCCTAATACAACTCACTGTCCAAAAATTCAGCAAAATCTGATCATATATATGGCTTTTATGGACCTAAACTCTAAATCGGAGGATCGGTCTATATGGCAGCTATATCCAACTCCGAACCGATCTGGGCCAAATTGACGAAGGATGTCGAAAGGCCTAACACAACTCACTGTCGCAAATTTTAGCAAAATCTGATCATAAATATGGCTTTTATGGGCCTAATACCCTAAATCGGAGGATCGGTTTATATGGCAGCTATACCCAACTCCGAACCAATATGGGCCAAATTGACGAAGGATGTCGAAGGGCCTCACTGTCGCAAATTTCAGCAAAATCGGATAATAAATGTGGCTTTTATGGGCCGAAGACCCTAAATCGGCCGATCGGTCTATATGGGGGATATATCAAGATATAGTCCGATATAGCCCATCTTCGAACTGAACCTGCTTATGGACAAAAAAGCACCTGTGCAAAATTTCAGCTCAACATCTCAATTTTTAAAGACTGTAGCGTGATTCAAACAGACAGACGGACAGACGGACCGACATGTCTAATCCTTGTTACGATGATATAATGGCGCAGTGGCAAACCATTTCCCACTCCATAGAAATGCCGTGAAATCTGTACTAGAGTACAGGAAACCTGCCCCATGAAATTCATGATACGAACAAGAGTGTCGAGATGCTACTGAAGCCAAGAATGCGGCATATAGAGCAACCCTGCAATCAGTTGCAACGCGCCAAATGAAGAGGTCTCGTAGAAAAGGAGAGAGGAGAAACGTCTATTCTGCAGAAAGAAAAAGGAAATGGAAAGACGTGAGTGTAAACGAATTGAGATGTACAGGAGACAGAATGAAGTCCGGAAATTCTACCAAAGAATTAAACATCAAACCGATGGCTTTGGGGCAGGCACATCCTCCTACAGAGACAAAGAAGGAAATCTGGTAACTGACACAGATAACATGCTGAGAATATGGAAAGAACAGTTTACCCAACTGCTAGTGTCCGACGTTGGCGGCGAAGAGGATACCGCAGAACCAATCCCTGATGATGGTATAGAATGTTTACCTCCTAGTCAGAATAAGGTCCAAGTACCAGTGACCCGACTAAAGAACAACAAGGCAGCAGGAGCCGACGGGTTATCCGCTGAATTATTTAAGAGCGGAGGCGACACGCTGATAAGGCGTATGCATCTTCTTTTCTCTGCAGTATGGCTAGAAGAGCGCATACCCGATGATTGGAACCTCAGCATACTATGTCCCGTACACAAGAAAGGAGACCAGACGAAATATGCCAACTACAGAGGAATAAGACTCCTTCCCATCGCATACAACATACTCTCACTCAAGCGTACTGTGTGAAAATTTAAAACCTAAAGTCAATGGGATAATTGGGACCTATTAATGCGGCTTTAGATCTGGTAAATCCATCTTAGACCAGATATTCACACTGCTCCAAATCCAGGAAAAGACCCGAGAACAACAAATCAACACCTACCATCTCTTTGTTGACTACAAAGTCGCCTTCGATACTCCTTTACGTTCAAAGGTATTCCTAGCCATGTCTGAGTTTGGTATCCCTGCAAAATTAATAAGACTCTGCAGGATGACACTTGCTGATACGCGTTCCTCAGTAAGAATAGAAAAGAATCTCTCCGAACCATTTAATACCAAACGAGGTTTTAGACAAGGAGACAGCCTATCGTGTGATCTCTTTAATATCCTGCTGGAGAAGATTATACGAAAAGCAGATATGAATTGATATGGCACACTGATCACAAGAGAACACATGCTACTCGCCTATATCGACCACATCGATATCATAGGTCGGTCACCGGAAGTAGTAACTTCAGTCTTTGAAAGAATCAAAAGAGAGTCAGTGAAAATCGGTCTGGCAATAAATGGAGATAAGACGAAATGGATGGTTTCAACTCCTAAAAAGCCCTGCACAACCGAGCAGATAAAGAAAATAGAGAAAGTTGGAAACCACAGACAGTCAGTAACTTTATCTACCTCGGCACCGTCGTATGACACCAGTTTCGAGATTAAGCGAAGAATAATACTGGCAAACAGATGCTACTTTGAACTAAGTAAGCATTTTAGAAACAAGGCCACCTCTCGACAGACGAAGACTACACTTTACAAGACACTGATACTACCCGTGCTGTTATATGGTTCTGAAGCATGGGTACTTGTGAAAGCAGATGAGGCAGTACTTGGAGTATTTGAGAGAAAGATTCTTCGTAAAATATATGGAGCAGTTTGCGTTAATGGAGAATGTAGGTATCATACAACCACGAGCTGTATGATGACGATAGCATAATTACTCGTATCAAAATACAACGGCTGCATTGGCTAGGTCATGTGGTCGGAATGGATGAAGAAGCTCCAGCAAAGAAGTCTTTTAAAGGCAAACACGGTGGTACACGCAAACCGGGACGACCAAAAACCCGATGGAAAGATCAAGTTGTGGGAGACACCTCGAAACTTGGTGTCAGAGAATTTAGAATGAGCGCAGAAGATCGAGGCGCTTGGGACGCTATTTAAAGTTCGACTAGTGGAAAAAATATTCTGTTATAGCCAATTAAAGTAAAGTAAGTAAATAGTTTCTATAGTTTATCTTATTTCATTCTTTTTCTTGCGCATACTTTCTCCCGTCTTGGCTTTGGTTATTCACACAGTGTTAAAGTATTTGTCCTATTTATACTCCCCACAATATTGATGAGTTTTAATATCATGGTGGAGTTTTTTATACCCTCCACCATAAGATGGGGGGTATACTAGTTTCGTCATTCTGATTGTAACTACTCGAAATATTCGTCTGAGACCCCATAAAGTATATATATTCTTGATCGTCGTGAAATTTTATGTCGATCTAGCCATGTCCGTCCGTCTGTCCGTCCGTCCGTCCGTCCGTCTGTCTGTCGAAAGCACGCTAACTTCCGAAGGAGTAAAGCTAGCCGCTTGAAATTTTGCACAAATACTTCTTATTACTCTAGGTCGGTTGGTATTGTAAATGGGCCATATCGGTCCATGTTTTGATATAGCTGCCATATAAACCGATCTTGGGTCTTGACTTCTTGAGCCTCTGGAGTGCGCAATTCTTATCCGATTGGAATGAAATTTTACACGACGTGTTTTGCTATGATATCCAACAACTGTGCTAAGTATGGTTCAAATCGGTTCATAACCTGATATAGCTCCCATATAAACCGATCTTGGGTCTTGGATTCTAGAGCCTCTAGAGTGCGCAATTCTTATCCGATTGGGATGAAATTTTGCACGACGTGTTTTGTTATGATATCCAACAACTGTGCCAAGTATGGTTCAAATCGGTCCATAACCTGATATAGCTGCCATATAAACCGATCTTGGGTCTTGACTTCTTGAGCCTCTAGAGTGCGCAATTCTTATCCGATTGGAATGAAATTTTGCACGATGTGTTTTGTTATTATATCCAACAACTGTGCCAAGTATGGTTCAAATCGGTCCATAACCTGATATAGCTGTCATATAAACCGATCTTGGGTCTTGACTTCTTGAGCCTCTGGAGGGCGCAATTCTTATCCAATTTGAATGAATATTGGCACGTAGTATTTTGTTATGATATCCAACAACTGTGCCAAATATGGTTCAAATCGGTTCATAACCTGATATAGCTGTCATATAAACAGATCTGGGGACTTGACTTCTTGAGCCTCTAGAGGTCGCAATTATTATCCGATTTGCCTGAAATTTTGTACGACGGATTCTCTCATGACCATTAACATACGTGTTTATTATGGTCTGAATTGGTCTATAGCCCGATACAGATCCCATATAAATCGATCTCTCTATTTGACTTCTTGAGCCCACAAAGGGCGCAATTCTTATTCGAATTGGCTGACATTTTACACAGGTCTCCAACATATGATTTAATTGAGGTCCGAACCGGACCATATCTTTATATCGTTTTAATAGCAGAGCAACCCTTTTCTTATATCCTTTTTTGCCTAAGAAGAGATGCCGGGAAAAGAACTCGACAAATGCGATCCATGGTGGAGGGTATATAAGATTCGGCCCGGCCGAACTTAGCACGCTTTTACTTGTTATACCCTCCACCATAAGATGGGGGGTATACTAATTTCGTCATTCTGTTTGTAACTACTCGAAATATTCGACTGAGACCCCATAAAGTATATATATTCTTGATCGTCGTGAAATTTTATGTCGATCTAGCCATGTCCGTCCGTCTGTCCGTCCGTCCGTCCGTCCGTCCGTCCGTCTGTCTGTCGAAAGCACGCTAACTTCCGAAGGAGTAACGCTAGCCGCTTGAAATTTTGCACAAATACTTCTTATTAGTGTAGGTCGGTTGGTATTGTAAATGGGCCATATCGGTCCATGTTTTGATATAGCTGCCATATAAACCGATCTTGGGTCTTGACTTCTTGAGCCTCTAGAGTGCGCAATTCTTATCCGATTGAGATGAAATTTTGCACGACGTGTTTTGTTATGACATCCAACAACTGTGCCAAGTATGGTTGAAATCGGCCCATAACCTGATATAGCTGCCATATAAACCGATCTTGGGTCTTGACTTCTTGAGCCTCTAGAGTGCGCAATTCTTATCCGATTGTGATGAAATTTTGCACGACGTGTTTTGTTATGACATCCAACAACTGTGATAAGTATGGTTCAAATCGGTTCATAACCTGATATAGCTGACATATAAACCGATCTTGGGTCTTGACTTCTTGAGCCTCTAGAGTGCGCAATTCTTATCCGATTGGAATGAAATTTTGCACGACGTATTTTGTTATGATATCCAATAACTGTGCCAAGTATGGTTCAAATCGGTCCATAACCTTTTATAGCTGTCATATAAACCGATCTTGGGTCTTGACTTCTTGAGCCTCTGGAGGGCGCAATTGTTATCCAATTTGAATGAATATTGGCAAGTAGTATTTTGTTGTGATATCCAACAACTGTGCTAAGTATGGTTTAAATCGGTCCATAACATGATATAGCTGCCATATAAACAGATCTGGGGACTTGACTTCTTGAGCCTCTAGAGGCCGCAATTATTATCCGATTTGGCTGAAATTTTGTAAGACGGATTCTCTCATGACCATTAACATACGTGTTTATTATGGTCTGAATTGGTCTATAGGCCGATACAGCTCCCATATAAATCGATCTCTCTATTTTATTCTTGAGCCCACAAAGGGCGCAATTCTTATTCGAATTGGCTGACATTTTACACAGGTCTCCAACATATGATTTAATTGAGGTCCGAACCGGACCATATCTTTATATCGTTTTAATAGCAGAGCAACCCTTTTCTTATATCCTTTTTTGCCTAAGAAGCGATGCCGGGAAAAGAACTCGACAAATGCGATCCATGGTGGAGGGTATATAAGATTCGGCCCGGCCGAACTTAGCACGCTTTTACTTGTTTTTTATTAAATCTCTGCAACGACTATCAATTTTTCTTCTAACAATGTCCCCTACTTTTCCTAGTCATGTGCGATATATCAAATACTTTTGTTTTCTTTTTTTGTATTTGGCCAATATTTTCCCTCCGTTGTGCATAACAGCATTTGCATGTTAATGTTAACCAAGTGTTATAAGGACATACACGCACGGGGACACATAAAAGCATCCCCAAACTAATAAAAAACTATAAAATTCACTTTTGAGTATCACTCGAGTTGCTTTTGAATAGATAATCATAGCAAATGGCAGGTGATATTTGCGACGAAACCAACGGGCACACACACACACACACACACACACACTCAAACAAAAACACAACAATATCGTTAGTGTCACATCCAGAGGGAGCATCTATGAGGGTTATCTCTAACTGCATGAGGTTCTTGAGGAGAAATTTAAGCGTACATTTGGGAAAGACTTATTGAATAAATTCGTACGGGGAAAATATTTTCTATTATTCAGTGTATTAAATTTGTATAATGGGGAATGGCAATGTGTGCTATGTGTGCTATGCGTGTAAGTGAAATGTGAGAAATTCACACTAATGGCATCTTAGATAAGCAAGCATATACCACTCTTAAAACGTGTACATATGTAGACGGCAAAATCCCCGAGTTGGTAGAGTGGTCATATTAACTGTTAGGGACTTAATTCTATCCCAAGTCTTTGTATATTGAAAAAAATTTTATAATTTTGTTGTTGTTGTAGCATTTTATTGTATTCTATCTTTCGTCTGCTTGATTCTGTTGGGTGTCAAGATCCAGGAACTCTGCGACTAAGATAGGGTGCGTCCACAGGGATCTGGGTCTGAGTCGAGTGGGTCTGTACTTTACTTTAATTGGCTATGACAGAATATTTCTGCCACTAGCCGAACGTAGAATAGCGTTCCAAGCGCCTCGATCTTCTGCGCTCATTCTAAAATCTCTGACACAAAGTTTCGAGGTGTCTCCCACAACTTGGTCTGTCCATCGGGTTTTTGGTCTTCCCGGTTTGCATGTACCACCGTGTTTGCCTTCAAAAGACTTCTTTGCTGGAGCTTCTTCATCCTTCTTCTTCGGCTGTTGTTGTGAACAACATGACCTACCCAACGCAGCCGTTGTATTTTGATGCGTGTAACTATGTTATCGTGGTCATACAGCTCGTGGTTCATACGTTGCCTATATGCTCCATTAACGAAAACTGGTCCATATATTTTACGAAGAATCTTTCTCTCAAATACTCCAAGTACTGCCTCATCTGCTTTCACAAGTACCCATGCTTCAGAACCATATAACAGCACGGGTAGTATCAGTGTCTTATATAGTGTAATCTTCGTATGTCGAGAGGTGGCCTTGTTTCTAAACTGCTTACTTAGTCCAAAGTAGCATCTGTTTGGCAATATTATTCTTCGCTTTATCTCAAAATTGGTGTCATTCGTTTCGGTTACGGCGGTGCCGAGGTAGATAAAGTTACTGACTATCCCAAAGTTGTGGTTCCCAACATTTTCCATTTTCTTTATCTGCTCGGTTGGGCAAGGCTTTTTGGGAGTTGAAAGCATCCAAAGACCCATTATCATTGACTCTCTTTCGATTCTTTCAAAGGCTGCAGTTACTACTTCCGTTGACCGACCTATGTTATCGATGTCGTCGGCATAGGCGAGTAGCATGTGTTATCTTGTGATTAGTGTACCATATCTATTCACATCTGCATCTCGTACAATCTTCTCCAGCATGATATTAAAGAGATCACACGAGAGGCTGTCTCCTTGTCTGAAACCTCGTTTGGTATTAAATGGTTCGGAGAGATTCTTTCCTATTCTTACTGAGGAACGCGTATCAGCAAGTGTCGTCCTGCAGAGTCTTATTAATTTTGCAGGGATACCAAACTCAGACATGGCTTGAAATACCTTTGATCGTAAAGGAGTATCGAAGGCGGCTTTGTAGTCAACAAAGAGATGGTAGGCGTTGATTTGTCCTTCTCGGGTCTTTTTCAGGATTTGGAGCAGTGTGAGTATCTGGTCTAGGGTGGATTTGCCAGGTCTAAAGCCGCATTGATGGGGCCCAATTATCTCATTGACTTTAGGTTTAAATCTTTCACACAGAACGCTTGAGAGTATCTTGTATGCGATGGGGAGGAGACTTATTCCTCTGGAGTTGGCGCATTTCGTCTTGTGTACGGGACATAGTATGCTGAGGTTCCATTCATCGGGTATGCGTTCTTCTAGCCAGATTGCGCAGATAAGCTGATGCATACGCCTTATTAGCGTGTCACCTCCGCTCTTAAATAGTTTAGCGGGTAACCCGTCGGCTCCTGCTGCCTTGCAGTTCTTTAGTCGGGTCACTGCTACTTGGACCTCATTCTGATTAGGAGCTAAACATTCTATACCATCATCAAGGATTGGTTCTGAGGTATCCTCTTCGCCGCCAACGTCGGACACTAGCAGTTGGGTAAAATGTTCTTTCCATATCCTCAGCATGTTGTCTGTGTCAGTTACCAGATTTCTTTCTTTGTCTCTGCAGGAGGATGTGCCTGCGCCAAAGCCATCGGTTTGGTGTTTAATTCTTTGGTAGAATTTCCGGACTTCATTCTGTCTCCTGTACATCTCAATTCGCTCGCACTCACGTCTTTCCATTTCCTTTTTCTTTCTGCGGAATAGACGTTTCTCCTCTCTCCTTTTCTCCCGATACCTCTCCTTCATCTGGCGCGTTGCTACTGATTGCAGGGTTGCTCTATATGCCGCATTCTTGGCTTCAGTAGCATCTCGACGCTCTTGGTCATACCATGGGTTTTTTGGAGAAGGCTTTCGGTACCCAAGTACGGATTTCGCGGCATTTTCCATGGAGTGGGCAATAGTTTGCCACTGCGCCATTATATCATCGGAACAAGGTGGGCTTTCATCAAGCAGTTGGGTCAGTCGAGTGGAGTATGCCGCTGCCATTTGTTGTGTCTGCAGCTTTTCAATGTCCAGCTTCCGTGCAGTGTCAAATCGTACTTTTCTCGCCATGTTCAAACGGGTGCGAACCTTTGCTGCAACAAGGCAATGATCCGAATCTATATTCGCTCCACGGATCGATCGTACATCTAACACGCTGCATGAATGCCTTCCATCTAGTGGGGTCTGTGCCGGCAGTTAAACAGGTGACGTGTATCAGGAGGTCCCTGGTTACAATCGGGACATACATCTTGCACGTCGGCATCAATCCTTGCTCTGTAGGAGAGTTGAGGCGGCTGCATCTGCCGGCACGTAATTGAGCCAGAACAACTCTGGTTTGGCGGGGGAGGTCGATTTTTTCAGGTGCAATGGGAGGCGGTCGTTCTCCAAGGACTATATTTACCGGTAGCCATTTACCGCATCTGCTACTTTGTCTGCATGAATGTTGTTTAGACCTGCTTGATATGCCGCTTGATCTAGAGGCTCTCTTGCAGCGCTGAACCTCACGCTCTAGATCATGTAGATCTACCTTAAGGCTTCTGGGCGGTGGATATCTATCCACAAGATGATGATTTGGATGGTCTCTGCGATAACAGCCCAAAAGGTATTGCTTGGACAGCATGTAGTTATGTCTTTGCAGCGGTAGGATCTTTGTCTCCTGATGGAGATGGTCCACATGAGAGCTGAGGAGACATCCCGTCGCAGTTCGGAGGGCGGCATTCTCACAAATCTGAATATTATTCCACTGAGTGACACAAGGTTGACGAGAAAACACTGGAGCTGCATAACTTACCACAGACCGGCCAATGCTGTGTACGTGGTCAACAAGGTTTTTTGTCTGTGCCCCAAGTGCTGCCAGCAAGTGACTTGAGGACCTTGTTTCTACTTTTGATTTTATCGCCGATTGCTGTGGCATGTGAGGAGAATGTGTTAGAGCTGTCAAATGTGACGCCAAGTATTTTGGGACACTTGATGGTCGAAATCACTTCTCCATCGACCATCACAGTCAGCTCAGTAATCACCTCACGCGTATTTGTAGTGAAAAATGTGGCTGAAGATTTGGTGGCAGATATCTTCAGATTTCTTGCAGCAAAATATGAGGCAAGTTCGTTGAGGTAGACGTTCAACCTATCGCAGATGTCATCAATGGGTGGGGGGCCTGATGCCATGTTCGTACAATCGTCCGCATATGATACGATCTCTATGCCGTCTGGAGGGGGTGGAATGTAGGATACGCAGAGGTTAAACAGTGCCGGAGATATCACCCCTCCTTGGGAAACTCCCTGTTTCACTCTATAGTACTTCGACTTCTTATCCCTAAACAGTGCCGAAGATATCACCCCTCCTTGGGGAACTCCCTGTTTCACTCTACGGTGCTTCGACTTCTTATCCCTAAATTCCACAAAAGACTGGCCACCACACAGATAATTCGCGACCCAGAGTTTCCAATCTGGCTGGAGGGATGTGTCGGCGACGTCCTCAAATAATTTCGCACGGCTGACCGTGTCGAATACCTTCGATAGGTCCAGTGCGCCGAGGACCATCCTATCACATGGCCTGGGCTGATTGAAGCCACAGCAAATGTGTGCGGTGATGGCATGCAAAGCTGTTGTTGTGCTGTGGAGTCATCGAAATCCATGTTGATGCTCGGCGAATGGAAACTCTCCTACGAGACTCGGGTGGAGTAATGCCTCAAGCGTCTTTGCCACTGGTGAGAAAAGGGAGTCTGTACGACACCCCCAAACTCGGGTCTTTTCCAGGCTTTAGTAGCGGGATAACTCTGACCATTTTCCAAACATCAGGGACTGTAAAAGTGTTCAAATTCTCCTACGAGGCATGGGAGGAGTAATGCCTTAAGCGTCTTTGTCACTGCTGAGAGAAGGCAGATCGGTTTGTACGACTCCCCCTAACTAGGGTTCTTTCCAGGCTTCAGTAGCAGGATCACTCTGCCTATTTTCCAAACATCAGGGACTGTAAGAGTGTTCAAAGACAGTTTGAGGACAGTGGTAAGTGGTACTCAACTCCAGGTGAATCCAGCTTCGTCAACATCAATCTAGAGATTCCGTCGGGGCCCAACGCCTTAGATGTTTGGGCGCCACGGATGACATTCGTAACTTCGCCCACGGTAAATTGTGATGGCTGTTCATCGGCTCGTAGACCACGAATAAGGCTAATGGCTCTCCTCCTTGCCCTGTCTCTCTCGGGATGCACTATAAATTGACGGTTGAACAACCTGGCGCATATCTTCGTATCAGTCATGGTTATTTCGCCAAAAGTGACTGAGGTCCTGTCATCCCGTCTACCGGGGTTCGAGAGTGAGTTAACAGTAGACCACAGTTTGCCTACACTGGTGCCTAAGTGCCAGTTCACTGAAGCGGCGATTGGTATACTCTCTGAAGCCATCCCAATCGGCCTTCACCGTGCAAAACGTGGAGCTTTCAATCTGCTCTGCTAAAGCTATACCACTCTGGCCGTTACCTAGGGGAGAATGCCATGAAGTGTGATGCGCATTAAAGTCTCCTAGAATCAGACAATTAGGAGGCCACCGTAGCGTAGAGGTTAGCTTGTCCGCCTATGACGCTGAACGCCTGGGTTCGAACCTTGGCGAGACCATCAGAAAAAAATTTTCAGCGGTGGTTTTTCCCCCCTAATGCTGGCAACATTTGTGAGGTACTATGCCACGTAAAACTTCTCTCCAAAGAGGTGTCGCACTGCGGTACGCCGTTCGGACTCGGCTATAAAAAAAGGAGGCCCCTTATCATTAAGCTTAAACTTTAATCGGACTGCACTGATTGATATATGAGAAGTTTGCCCCTGTTCCTTAGTGGAATGTTCATGAGCAAAATTTGCAAATTTGCAAATCAGACGATTATGGCCAGATAGCAACCCACTTATGTCGGGGTTGTAAGCCTGGCCATTAATCGGGACACAGCTATCAACCGGCGGTATATACACGTTGTATAGTTTTATCTCGGCAGTACCGAACCTGACTGCTATCCCCATGTACTCCATATAGGGGTCACTAGCGCCGGGCGTAGGCTAGATGGGTCTATATTACACGGAATGGTGTATCACGACGGCCAACCCCCCACCTCCATTCCTTGAGCGATCCTTACGTAGCACATTGTTACAACTGTCTCCTGGATCGCTGCGACCAATATGCTCTTCCGATACATAAAGTCCACAATCTCATCGATCTTGCCACAAAGTCCGTTCCAGTTTAACTGCAATAAGTAAAAAGGCGTTAAGTTCGGCCGGGCCGAACTTTGGATACCCACCACCTCGCGTATATATGTAAACCACCTTTCATCAAAATTCGGTGAAAATTTCATACCTTATACTCATATACCTCATACCGATCTGAACTATATACGACACGGATGTCGAAAAGCCGAACATAAGTCACTGTGTCAAATTTCAGTGAAATCGGATTATAAATGCGTCTTTTAAGGGGCCATGGCTTTAAATCGAGATATCGGTCTACATAGCAGCTAAAGGGTGATTTTTTTGAGGTTAGGATTTTCATGCATTAGTATTTGACAGATCACATGGGATTTCAGACATGGTGTCAAAGAGAAAGGTGCTCAGTATGCTTTGACATTTCATCATGAATAGACTTACTAACGAGCAACGCTTGCAAATCATTGAATTTTATTACCAAAATCAGTGTTCGGTTCGAAATGTGTTCATTCACCGTAACGTTGCGTCCAACAGCATCTTTGAAAAAATACGGTCCAATGATTCCACCAGCGTACAAACCACACCAAACAGTGCATTTTTCGGGATGCATGGGCAGTTCTTGAACGGCTTCTGGTTGCTCTTCACTCCAAATGCGGCAATTTTGCTTATTTACGTAGCCATTCAACCAGAAATGAGCCTCATCGCTGAACAAAATTTGTCAAAATTTGAACACATTTATATCCAAATCTGGACCGATATGGACCAAGTTGCATAAACATGTCGAAAAGCCTAACACAAAGCACTGTCCCAAATTTCGGAGAAATCGGACAATAAATTCCTCTTTTATGGGACCTAAACCTTAAATCGAGAGATCGGTCTTTATGGCACCTATATGTAAATCTGGACCGATCTGGGCACAATTGAAGAAGGAAGTCGAAGAGACTAACCAAACTCACTATGTCAAATTTCAGCGACATCGGGCAATAAATGCGTCTTTTATGGCCCCAAAACCTAAAACCTAGATATCGGCAAAATCGGATAATGAATGTGGCTTTTATGGGCCTTACACCATAAATCGGAGGATCGATCTATATGGCAGCTATATCCAAATCTGGACCGATCTGAGCCAAATTAACGAAGGATATCGATGGGCCTTACACAATTCACTGTCCCGAATTTCATAAAAATTGGATAATAAATATGGCTTTTATGGGCCTAAGACCCTAAATCGGCGGATCGGTCTATATGGGGGCTATATCCAAATCTAAACCGATCTGGGCCAATTTAACGAAAGAAGTCGAGGGGTCTAAGACAACTCACTGTCCCAAATTTCGGCGAAATCGGATAACAAGTGTGGCTTTTATGGGACTTAGACCCTAAATCGGAGGATCGATCTATATGGCAGCTATATCCAAATCTGGACCGATCTGAGCCAAATTCAAGAAGGAAGTTGAAGGGCCTAAGACAACTCACTGCCCCAAATTTCAACAAAATCGGATAATAAATGTGGCTTTTATGGGCTTAAGACCCCAAATCGGCGGATCGGTCTATATGGCAGCTATATCCAAATCTGGACCGATCTGGACCAAATTGACGAAGGATGTCGAAGGGCCTAACACAACTCACTGCCCCAAATTTCAACAAAATCGGATAATAAAGGTGGCTTTTATGGGCCTGAGACCCTAAATCGGCGGATCGGTCAATATGGGGGCTATATCAAGATATAGTCCGATATAGCCCATCTTCGAACTAAACATGCTTATGGACAAAAAAAAGAATCTGTGCAAAATTTCAGCTCAATATCTCTATTTTTAAAGACTGTAGCGTGATTTCAACAGACAGACGGACAGACGGACGGACATGTCACTTAGTCCGACGACGAGGACGCAGAAGGCGACGACGACGACGCTTGTGACCCACTGCTGGCTATGTTCGCACAGCACCTTGCGACATAACCAGTATGACTATACTCCCGTAGGCGGTTCTGGCAAACCAAACAGAGCCAGGGTGCGGGGTTCTTTTCAATCCCGGCACGGACCAGAAGCGTGCGGAGAAGGCACTTCGGGATGTGCCTCTCCCATGACGAGAAAAGACGAACACGTACACTGAGGCGGCAGCCACTGCCGATGAAGATCATGGGATTGTTTGTATTTCTGATAATTTTGTTTTTCTAATAAATGACTGCTAAAATGTCATTCTTCATTAAATTTTGAGTTGCTGTTATTTTTTCTACTTAACCCCTAAACAATTTTGTAATTTTAGTCGCAATTTCAGCCTTTAGTTGATAATGACATTTGTTATAGAGTTTAAAAATATTTCGATATTTTCAGCAATGCCATATTCATATGCCACACATGTCACCAGTGGTAAAGTTATTTTGCTGCAACAGCAAACTGTGTATTGTGTGCTCATTTAAAGTGATTCCATTCCAATAAATCATACGCTCCCCTGTGCCAAATATTTTGAAGCACGTATACGTACCATGTGTCGCAAAACTTTTGGCTGTAGATGGATGGCACAAAATAATCTTAAGGCAGCATACCAATGTATAAACAAATGTATATGGAGAACATTTTAATTGCACACACATAGTACAGTATTTGCTTGGTATAATGGAATTTATTTCAGTGTATACATGTGAAAGATTTATGAAGTATTTTGTGTTTCTGCCCAAAATATGTCGGCAAAATTAATTATGCAAGACAATGATGGATCACTGTATTTTAGTAAGTTTGCTTAGAACAAGGTAACATTGTCTTTTGGTTGTATTGAAAGGATTAAATTATCCTTTAAGGCATGGCAGAATTTTATTGAACTTTTGTAGGGCTTTAGGCCATCAACTACATATCTCATACAATTAATAAAAAATTAAATTTCGAAGAAAATTTTTATACTTACCACAGAATGTTGAGGGATTATTTATTTTGCCATTCGATTGTCGTAAAATCCATCAATTTACTGAAATGTATGTTTTAAGAGAAAAAAAAAATGTTTTAAATTGCAGCAAAATTAAGAATGCTTGTTCTTTAAGTAAAAAACAGTTTTGACTTTCATTCATGATAAAAATATAAACAAATAAAAAGACATTAAGTTCGGCCGGGAAGAACTTTGGATACCCACCACCTCGGGTATATATGTAAACCCCCTTTCGTCAAAATCCGATGAAAATGGGATAAATTAAGCATCCAAATTAGGCACGGACATTGAGTGGTCTAATAAATATATGTCACTGTTTAATTTTGTAAAAGAAAATATTGGTTTTATAGGCAGCTATATCCCAATATAAACCGATCTGAACCATATTGGACACGAATGTCGAATAGCCTAACTATAACTACAAGTCACTGCGTTAAATTTCAACGAAATCCGATAATAAATGCACTTTTTCTAGGGCCAAGATTTTCAATCGAGAGATCGTCCCACATGGCACCTATAACCAAATCTGGACAGATCTGGATCAAATTAAACAAGGATATAATAATCATCCTTTTTATTATAACTCCACTACTATATCCGTAGTTATATTGGGTTGCCCAAAAAGTAATTGGGGATTTTTTAAAAGAAAGTAAATGTATTTTTAATAAAACTTAGAATGAACTTTAATCAAATATACTTTTTTCCCACTTGTTTTCTAAAGCAAGCTAAAAGTAACAGCTGAGTACTGACAGAAGAAATAATATAATTACAGAGTCACAAGCTGTGAAAAAATTTGTCAACGCCGACTATATGAAAAGTCCGCAATTACTTTTTGGGCAACCCAATATCTTAATAGTGGCTGGTCTCGATCATATTTTGTTTAAGGTCTCGAGAACTCATATACAAGTAACATTTTCAGACAATAAATCTACTTTTTATGGGATTAAGACCCTAAATTGGAAGATCGGTCTATGTGACAGCTATATCTATATAGTCTGATCTGACTCATATGTGGGTCGGATGTCGGAAGGCTTCAACCAAATATTTGTTTCAAATTTCGACGAAATCGGGTAATATATAAAGCTATTATGAGCTTCAGACCCTTAATCGGCATATAAATATATTTCGATATTTACTACATTTAGGTCAGATGGCGGGTGGCATAAAACAACTCAAATTTCAAGGAAATTGGGTAATTAATACAGCTTTTATGGGTTTCAGGCCCTTTAACGGCAGATCGGTCTATATGGCAATGCAGATTTGCAAATTTTGCTCATGAACATTTCACTAAGGAACAAGGGCAAACTTCTCACATATCAATGAGTGCAGTCCGATTCAAGTTTTAAACTCAATGATAAGGGGCCTCCCTTTTATAGCCGAGTCCGAACGGCCTGCCGCAGTGCGACACCTCTTTGGAGAGAAGTTTTACATGGCATAGTACCTCATAAATGCTGCCAACATTAGGAGGGGAAAACCACCGATGAAAATATTTTCTGATGGTCTCGCCAGGATTCGAACCCAGGCTTTCAGCGTCATAGGCGGACATGAAAACCTCTGCGCTACGGTGGCCTATGGTTTATATCCAAATATAGTTCGATGTGAAACATATTAGGGGCGGATGTCGGGAGGCTTAAACCAACTCAAAACTTCAAACCCCTTATCGGCAGATCGGTCTATATTACAGCTATATCTAAATGTAGTCCGATCGGAACCATATTCGAGTCGGACGCTAAAAGGCGTAAAACTACACAATCTTTCAAATTTCAGTGAAATCGGTGAAAAACTTAAACTTTTATGGGCTACAGACCCTTAATCGGGAGATCGGTCTATATGGCAGCTATATCTAACTATAGCCCGATCTGAACCATATTTTTATAGGATGCTGGAAGGCCTAAGACCACACATATAAAGACATCAAATGAAATACCTTATGCTATATTTTGCAGGGATTGAACAAAAAACAAGTAAAAAGGCGTTAAGTTCGGACGGGCCGAAAGGTGGTTTACATGTTTACTCACCACCTCGGGTAAACATGTAAACCACCTTTCATCAAAATCCGGTGAAAATGGCATAACTTATGTCTCATAGCAGTTGTATCACAATATGTTCCGATTTGGACCAAATACTAATAATTACAGTAGCTATATCTAAAAATAAACCGAAACGACACGGATGTCGAAAAGCATAAAATAAGTCACTATGTCAAATTTCAGTGAAATCGGAAAAAAAATTCGCCTATTATGGGGCCAAGACTTTAAATCGAGATATCGATCTACATGGCAGCTATATAGAAATCTGGGCCGATTTGGGCGACATCGGCGACATCGGACAATAAATACGCCCAAAACCTTAAACCGAGAGATCGGTCTATATGGCAGCATTTTCCAAATCTGGACCGATCTGTGCCATATTGCAGAAGAGCTATGTCGAGATCTGAACCGATCAGGGCCACATTAAAGAAATATGTCGAGGGGCCTAGGACAACTTACTGTCCCAAGTTTCAGCAAAATCGGATAATAAATGTGGCTTTTATGGGCCTAAGACCCTAAATCGGAGGATCGGTCTATATGGCAGCTATATCCAAATCTGGACCGATCTGAGCCAAATTGACGGAGGATGTCGAAGGGCCTAACACAACTCACTGTCCCAAATTTCATCAAAATCAGATAATTAGTGTGGTTTTTATGGGCCTAAGACCCTTAATCGGAGGATCGGTTATATGGCAGCTATAACCAAATCTGGATCGATCTGGGCCAAATTAACGAAGAATGTCGAAAGGCCCAACACAACTCACCGCAAAATCGGATAATAAATGTGGCTTTTATTGACCTAAGACTCTAAATCGGTGGATCGGTCTATATGGCAGCTATATCCAAATCTGGACCGATCTGAGCCAAATTAACGAAGGATATTGAAGGGCCTAACATAACTCACTGTCCCAAATTTCAGCTAAATCGAATAATAAATGTGGCTTTTTTTGACCTTAGACCCAAAATCGACGCATCGGTCTATATGGGGGCTATATCAAGATATAGTCCGATATAGCCCATCTTCGAACTTAACCTGCTTGTGGACAATAAAAGAATCTGTGCAAAGTTTCAGCTCAATATCTCCATTTTTAAAGACTGTAGCTTGATTTCAACAGACAGACGGACAGACTGACGGACATGTCTAGATCGTCTTAGACTTTACTTTATATCGTCTTAGACATGACTTTATAGGGTCGGAAATGGATATTTCGATGTGTTGCAAATGGAATGACAAAATGATAGGGGTATACCCCATCCTTCGGTGGTGTGTATAAAAAGAATTGCTATGCTATTGGTGCTATATCAAGTTATAGAATTGCGTCCTCTAGAGGCTCAAGAAGACAAGATTCATCGGTTTAAATGACAGCTATAACAGGTTATGGACCGATTTCCATCATACTAGCGTGCTTTCGGCAGACAGACGGACAGACAGTAGGACGGACATGGATAGATCGACTTAAAATGTCAAGACGATCAAGAATTTATAAACTTTATGGTGTCTTAGACTAATATTTCGAGGAGTTACAATGACGAAATTAGTGTACCCATATCGTGGAGGGTATAAAAATATAATCATAAAATTTTTGACTCAAGAGAAAATTTCATTGAAATTTTGTCTATATAGACGGATCTCCTGGTTATACTCCTTCAGCTTCTACACAGCGCAATTCCTATCCGATTTGGTTAGCATATGTCACGATGATTTTTCTATGACCTGCAACAGTTATACCAAATATTGTCCCAATCATTAAAAACCTGATATGGTTCCCGTATAAACCGAGCTCCCGTTTTGGCTTAAATTTTGCGCGATAATTTCTCATTGTCCTTAGTATAGTCCGAATCGGTTATTAACTTGGTAGACCGAACTATCGATTTTAGTTTTTGAGACTCTACTGGTTGTCATTCGTTTCCGATGTGGCTAAAATCTAATGCGAGCAGTTGTGACCTCGAATATATATATACCAGGTGTGGCCTAAATAGGGGGTATACTCGTTTTGTCATTGCATTTGAAACAGGGCAAGATATGCATTTTCAATCCTATAAAGTATATATATTTGTCGTAAAAACTTCGATGAAGTAGTCATGTCCGTCCGTCTGTCTGTTGAAATCACCATGAAATGTGATTAATTTCTTGAACTGTTGAAGTGGGTATCCAAGTTTTTTCCGGCCGAACTCATTTCATTTAATTTTTTCTTGCCTTATGCTATTACCCAATTTACTTGATCTCAATTCGATTGCATGTGTCTTCCTTATGATTTTCTTATCATGTGGTTGCAAGAAGCCTTTGCTCAGTGGACATTTTTTTTTTGAAAACCCAGTCAGGTATTTTAGTTTCTCTTTACATCTTGTATTTTGTTCAGATTTTCCTTTTGTGTAAGGTATCGTAAATTTGTCTGCTACAAATGTATCAACATTCTGCTGAATGAATTTCACACCCCCTTACACATACAAATAGACAATTCTCTTGATTTATCTTTATTGTCTGCTGTGGACTTTAAGTACTGTTGATGAAGCGTTGCCCTCCCCTATGGAATTCTGCACTTTTCCGTTTCCGCACAGCAAATGGGTACTTGAAGAGAAACCATGATTAAACTCGCACACCGACCACAAGACCTGTAATAGTGAATGACATGGACAACAAGAGCACATTAAGGAGCAAAAGACCAATGACAAATGCTACACCATTTTTATGGGTGCACCCACAGAGAATGCACAAATTATTTATTCATATCAAGAAGATGCAAGAGCAACATCATCACCGGCTATAAACATGGTTGCTGGGGAAGCGCTATGACCATAACCAGGAAAGGCCCCAAGAAGTGTTGTTGTGAAGACCCCACTGACCAACAATTCCTTCATTATGGCACTAAGGCAAATGTGATTTTTTATTTTCGTTGCTCTCTCATATGCTTGCCACATTTCCCACCCACCTATTCATCTATGCCGAGGAAGAAGTAGTTTTTAATGCATTTATTTAATTGAATTTTGTGTTTATTGAAATGTTGATGAGTATCATTAGATGTAATTAAAAATACAACATTTGAGTTGGCAAGCATTTGTCGCATTCATTATTTATACCATTTTCTCAGATTTTATTTTGAATGTTTGAATGACTCTGTGCAAGAACTAAGAACTATTCAGGGGTATAAAGCCCAAAGAAGTTGAAGAAAAATGTTTTGAATATGATGACATTAAGTTGAGACACCATAACGCAGAGGGTAGCATATCCGCCTATGATGCTGAACGTCTCGGTTTGAATCCTGGGGATAATATTATAAAACAAGGAAAAAGGCGTTAAGTTCGGCCGGGCCGAACTTTGGATACCCACCACCTCGGGTATATATGTAAACCACCTTTCATCAAAATTCCGTGAACATTTCATACCTTATACTCATATACCTTATACCGATCTGAACTATATACGACACGATGTCGAAAAGCCGAACATAAGTCACTGTGTCAAATTTCAGTGAAATCGGATTATAAATGCGCTTTTATGGGGCCAAGACTTTAAATCGAGATATCGGTCTACATGGCAGCAATATATAAATTTGGACCGATTTGGGCCAAGTTGCATTAACATGTCGAAAAGCCTAAAACAAAGCACTGTCCCAAATTTCGGCGAAATCGGACAATAAATGCCTCTTTTATGGGCCCTAAACCTTAAATCGAGAGATCGGTCTATATGGCAGCTATATGCAAATCTGGACCGATCTGGGCAAAATTGAAGAAGGACGTCGAAGAGCCTAACCAAACTCACTGTGTCAAATATCAGCGACATCGGACAGTAAATGCGTCTTTTATCGCCCCAAAACCTTAAACCTAGATATCGGTCTATATAGCAAATCTAAACCGATCTGTTCGATATTGCAGAAGTATGTCAAGGGGCTTAACTTAACTCACTGTTCAAAATTTCGGCGACATCAGACAATAAATGAGCATTTTATGGGCCCAAAACCATAAATCAAGAAATCGGTCTATATGGCAGCTATATCTAAATCTGAACCGATCTCGACCAAATTGAAGAAATATGTCAAAGGGCCTAACACAACTCACTGTCCCAAATTTCAGCAAAATCGGATAATGAATGTGGGTTTTATGGGCCTTACACCATAAATCGGTGGATCGATCTATATGGCAGCTATATCCAAATCTGGACCGATTTGAGCCAAATTAACGAAGGATGTCGATGGGCCTTACACAATTCACTGTCCCGAATTTCATCAAAATCGGATAATAAATGTGGCTTTTGTGGGCCTAATACCCTTAACCGGAGGATCGGTCTATATGGCAGCTATATCCAAATCTGAACCTATCTGGGCCAATTTAACGAAGGAAGTCGAAGGGCCTAAGACAACTCACTGTCCCAAATTTCAGCGAAATCGGATAATACATGTGGCTTTTATGGGTCTAAGACCCTAATTCTGAGGATCGGTCTATATGGCAGCTATATCCAAATCTGGACCGATCTGAGCCAAATTGACGAAGGATGTCGAAGGGCCTAACACAACTCACTACCCAAAATTTCAACAAAATTGGATAATAAATGTGGATTTTATGGGCCTAAGACCTTAAATCGGCGGATCTGTCTATATGGGGGCTATATCAAGATATAGTCCAATATAGCCCATCTTCGAACTTAACCTGCTTATGGACAAAAAAAAAAATCTGTGCAAAATTTCAGCTCAATATCTCTATTTTTAAAGACTGTAGCGTGATTTCAACAGACAGACGGACAGACAGACGGACATGTCTAGATCGTCTTAGATTTTTACGCTGATCAAGAATATATATACTTTATAGGGTCGGAAATGGATATTTCGATGTGTTGCAAACGGAATGACAAAATGAAGATACCCCCATCCTTCGGTGGTGGGTATAAAAATTTGTAGCGGCGGCCATCATAAGGAGGGAAACCTCTTCTCCTTATGCTAAGTTCGGTCGGAAAGTACCTTGGGAACCCACAACCATGGATTCTGCTAAAATATGGGAGCTATATCGGCGCAGTTGTTGAGAGTCATAACAGAACACTATATCCAAAATTTTAACCAAATCGGATAAAAATTGCGGATTGTAAGGACTCAAGAATTCAAATCGGGAGATCGGTTTATATAGGAGCTACATCATGTTCTCGATCGAATTGGACCAAACTTGGCACAGTTGTAAGAAGTCATAACAGAACACTATATCCAAAATTTTAGCCACATCGGAAAAAATTGCGGCTTCCAGGGGCTTAAGAAGTGAGATCGGGAACTGGGTTTATATGGGAGCTATATCATGTTGTCCACCGATTTGGCCCATACTTGGCACAGTTGTTAGAAGTCATAACAGAACACCACGTGCAAAATTTCAGCCAAATCGGACAAAAATTGCGGCTTCCAGGGGCTTTAGAAGTCAAATCGAGAGATCGGTTTATATGGGAGCTATATCAGGTTCTTGACCAATTTGAACCACACTTGGCACAGTTATTGGAAGTCATAACAGAACACCACGTGCAAAATTTCTGCCAAATCGGACAAAAATTGCGGTTTGTAAGGACTCAAGAAGTCAAATCGGGAGATCGGTTTATATGGGAGCTATATCAAGTTAAAACCTGATTTGGACCATACTTGGCACAGTTGTTAAAAGTCATAACAGAACACTATACGCAAAATTTCAACCATATCGGACAATAATAGCGGCTTGCAAGGACTCAAGAAGTCAAATCGAGAGATAGGTTTATATGGGAGCTATATCAGGTTCTTCACCAATTTGAACCACACTTGGCACAGTTATTGGAAGTCATAACAGAACACCACGTGCAAAATTTCAGCCAAATCGGACAAAAATTGCGGTTTGTAAGGACTCAAGAAGTCAAATCGGGAGATGGGTTTATATGGGAGCTATATCAAGTTAAAACCTGATTTGGACCATACTTGGCACAGTTGTTAGAATTCATAACAGAACACTATATGCTAAATTTCAGCCATATCGGACAATAATAGCGGCTTCCAGGGGCTGAAGAAGTCAAATCGAGAGATCGGTTTATATGGGAGCTATATCAGGTTCTTGACCAATTTAAACCACACTTGGCACAGTTATTGGAAGTCATAACAGAACACCACGTGCAAAATTTCAGCCAAATCGGACAAAAATTGCGGCTTCCAGGGGCTTTAGAAGTCAAATCGAGAGATCGGTTTATATGGGAGCTATATCAGGTTCTTCACCAATTTGAACCACACTTGGCACAGTTATTGGAAGTCATAACAGAACACCACGTGCAAAATTTCAGCAAAATCGGACAAAAATTGCGGCTTGTAAGGACCCAAGAAGTCAAATCGGGAGATCGGTTTATATGGGAGCTATATCAAGTTAAAACCCGATTTAGACCATACCCGGCACAGTTTTTGGAAATCATAACAGAAGATCACATGCAAAATTTCAGCCAAATCGGATGAAAAGTGAGTCTTCCAGGAGCTCAAGAAGTCTAATCGGGAGATCGGTTTATATGGGAGCTATATCAGGAACTTGACCAATTTGGACCGTACTTACCACAGTTGTTGGAAGTTGTAACAGAACACTATGTGACAAATTTCACTAAAGTCGGACAAACATTGCGGCTTCAAGGGGCTCAAGAAATCAAATCGGGAGATCGGTTATATCCAAATCTGAACCCATATGACCCATTTGCAATCCCCAACGACCTACATCAATATTAAGTATATGTGCCATATTTCAAGCGGCTAGCTTTACGCGTTCGACGGCTATAGTGATTTCGACAGATGGACGGACGAACTAGCCGACTCAGAATGTCGAAACGATTAAGAAAATATATACTTTATGGGGTCTTAGATCAATATTTCGAGGTGTTACAAACTGAATGACTAGATTAGTATGCCCCCATCCTATGGTGGGGGTTATAGAAACAGCACATCTCGGAGATGGGAGAACCGATTTATACAAAATTGTGCAAGCCGCCTTATGCTAACCCAGAAATACAAAATTGGTATAAATCTAGGGGGGACGCCCCATCCAAACGGGCATTTTTGCCGATTGGGACAGCATGGGTATCAGGTTAAAGGTATTTAAGAGTAGAGTACAAGTATGGTGATTTCGACAGACGGACGGACTGACGAATGGACTGACGAACATACTGACGAACGGACTGACGAACGGACTGACGAACGGACTGACCCCCATCCTATGGTGGTGGATATAAAAACAAGATGCTCTCTTTTTCATGCTTTCCCATATGTGGAGCTATAAAATTCTATTTTTGCAAAATATATTGGGTTGCCCAAAAACTGACAGAAGAAAGAATGCAATTACAGAGTCACAAGCTGTGAAAAAATTTGTCAACGCCGACTATATGAAAAATCCGCAATTACTTTTTAGGCAACCCAATAGTACCTAGACAACATTTTACCCCCATTGATGTCATTGTCAACGATTGCTTCGGGGTACAATTAACACCACCCATTGTGTTGCAATTGCACTGAATCCAGCAATATTTAGAATCCCACTTCACATTTCTAGCTTATGTTGCATTCCGCAGTCACCTATGTAATTTGATGATAGTATTTGAAATGAAATTTAGGTAAAGCTTTATTTTGAAACACAGCAGGGGCATGTTACTAACTGACATGCTGTATGTTAGTGGCGAGAGCATTGCTATATTAACTTTATGGGTAGTTCAATACTAAAGCCGCAGAGCATCGAAATGGGAAAATAATGGGACAACTGAAAGGTGTGGAGAGTTTTGAGTGCGTTTTAAATATATAACTAACAAGTAACAAATAAAAAGGCGTTAAGGTCGGCCGGGCCGAACTTTGGATACCCCAACCTCGGGTATATACGTAAACCACCTTTCGCCAAAATTCGGTGAAAAATGCAAACCTTATGCCCCATAGCAGCTATATCGAAATATGTTGCGATTTGGACCAAATACTAATAAGCACAAGTCATTGTTTGTTTGTGTATAACAAAATACTGTTCTTTTTAGTAGCTATATCTAAAAATAAACCGATCTGAAGCAAATAGGACACGGATGTCGCAAAGTCTAACATAAGTCATTGTGTCAAATTTCAGTGAAATCGGATTATAAATTCGCTTTTTATGGGGCCCAAACTTTAAGTCGAAATATCGGTCTATATGGCAGCTATATTCAAATCTGGACCGATCTGGGCCAAATTGAAGAAGGATGTAGAGGGTCATAATGCAACTCAATGTTCCAAATTTCGGCGACATCGGACAATAAATGTGGATTTTACGGGCTCAAACCCTTAAATCGAGAGATCGGTCCATATGGCAGCTATATTCAAGTCTAGACCGATCTGGGCCAAATTGAAGAAGGATGTCGAGGGTCATAACGCAACTCAATGTTTCAAATTTTGACGATATGGGACAATAAATGCGCCTTTCATGAGCTCAAAACCTTAAATCGAGAGATCGGTCTATATGGCAGCTATATCCAAATCTGCACCGATCTAGACCAAATTAAAGAAGGGTGTCAAAGGGCCCAACTT
>NC_081553.1:205578755-205718400 GCF_963082655.1 Stomoxys calcitrans
TATATCGGACTATATCTTGATATAGCCCCCATATAGACCGATCCGCCGATTTAGGGTCTTAGGCCCATAAAAGCCACATTTATTATCCGATTTTGTTGAAATTTGGGACAGTAAGTTGTGTTAGGTCCATCGACATTATTCGTCAATTTGGCCCAGATCGGTCCAGATTTGGATATAGCTGCCATATAGACCGATCCTCCCATTTAGGGTCTTAGGCCTATAAAAGCCACATTTATTATCCGATTTTGCTGAAATTCGGGACAGTGAATTGTGTAAGGCCCATCGACATCTTTCGTAATTTTGGCTCAAATCGATCCAGATTTGGATATAGCTGCCATATAGATCGATCCTCCGATTTATGGTGTAAGGCCCATAAAAGCCACATTCATTATCCGATTTTGCTGAAATTTGGGACAGTGAGTTGTGTTAGGCCCTTTGACATATTTCTTCAATTTGGTCCAGATCAGTTCAGATTTAGATATAGTTGCCATATAGACCGATTTCTTGATTTATGGTTTTGGGCCCATAAAATGCTCATTTATTGTCTGATGTCGCCGAAATTTGGAACAGTGAGTTAAGTTAAGCCCCCTTGACATACTTCTGCAATATCGCACAGATCGGTCCAGATTTGGATATAGCTGCCATATAGACCGATATCTAGGTTTTAGGTTTTGGGGCGACAAAAGACGCATTTACTGTCCGATGTCGCTGAAATTTGACACAGTGAGTTTGGTTAGGCTCTTCGACGTCCTTCTTCAATTTTGCCCAGATCGGTCCAGATTTGCATATAGCTGCCATATAGACCGATCTCTCGATTTAAGGTTTAGGGCCCATAAAAGAGGCATTTATTGTCCGATTTTGCCGAAATTTGGGACAGTGCTTTGTGTTAGGCTTTTCGACATGTTTATGCAACTTGGCCCAAATTTGGATATAGCTGCCATGTAGACCGATATCTCGATTTAAAGTCTTGGCCCCATAAAAGGCGCATTTATAATCCGATTTCACTGAAATTTGACACAGTGACTTATGTTCGGCTTTTCGACATCGTGTCGTATATTGTTCAGATCGGTATGAGGTATATGAGTATAAGGTATGAAATTTTCACCGAATTTTGATGAAAGGTGGTTTACATATATACCCGAGGTGGTGGGTATCCAAAGTTCGGCCCGGCCGAACTTAACGCCTTTTTACTTGTTAGAAGTTACCTTATAGTTTTTAGAGCTCACAACAAGCCGATTACTGGCTTAGGTGTATGTTCATAGTGGCATGGGGCGAATTAATATCTACACCCTCTTTTCAACCTAACCTAACGTTCTTTCGACTGAAGGACAGATAGATGGACGGACAGGACAAAATCGATTTAGAATGTCAAGACGATGAAGAATATACAATTTATACTTCGTTTGGTCTCAGCTCAATATTTCGATGTGTTATAAACGATATGACGAATTTAGTATACCCCCCATCCGATGGTTGAGGCAATTTATTTCGTAAGCTATGTTTTGACAACAGAAAAGTAATTCTCTATTCCTAACTCGAGATAGAGTTTTTCTAAGTCTTGGGTATTTTTCAACATATTCGTCTTTAATGGTTTCACCCGCTTCTACCTTCTTCTGCTTTCTTTTACTTCTGTGTAAATCCCTTCAGAGAAAGAAGTTTAAAATATCTACGAGAGGAAAGTGCCAGTTATGTCTTTGTAGATTATACTGCTCTTTGACTACCTTGATTTATGGTGATTTATCTATGGCATTTTTATACCCTCCACCATAAGATGGGGGGTATACTAATTTCGTCATTCTGTTTGTAACTACTCGAAATATTCGTCTGAGACCCCATAAAGTATATATATTCTTGATCGTCGTGAAATTTTATGTCGATTTAGCCATGTCCGTCCGTCTGTCCGTCCGTCCGTCCGTCCGTCCGTCCGTCCGTCCGTCCGTCCGTCCGTCCGTCCGTCCGTCTGTCTGTCGAAAGCACGCTAACTTCCGAAGGAGTAAAGCTAGCCGCTTGAAATTTTGCACAAATACTTCTTGTTAGTGTAGGTCGGTTGGTATTGTAAATGGGCCATATCGGTCCATGTTTTGATATAGCTGCCATATAAACCGATCTTGGGTCTTGACTTCTTGAGCTTCTAGAGTGCGCAATTCTTATCCGATTGGAATGAAATTTTGCACGACGTGTTTTGTTATGATATCCAACAACTGCGTCAAGTATGGTTCAAATCGGTCCATAACCTGATATAGCTGCCATATAAACCGATCTTGGGTCTTGACTTCTTGAGCCTCTAGCGTGCGCAATTCTTATCCGATCAGAATGAAATTTTGCACGACGTGTTTTGTTATTATATCCAATAACCGTGCCAAGTATGGTTCAAATCGGTCCATAACCTGATATAGCTGCCATATAAACCGATCTTGGGTCTTGACTTCTTGAGCCTCTAGAGGGCACAATTCTTATCCGATTTGAATGAATTTTTGCACGAAGTATTTCGTTATGATATCCAACAACTGTGCCAAGTATGGTTGAAATCGGTCCAAAACCTGATATAGCTGTTATATAAACAGTTCTGGGGATTTGACTTCTTGAGCTTTTAGAGGGCGCAATTCCTATCCGATTTGGCTGAAATTTTGCATGACGTATTTTGTTTTTACTTTCAACAACTGTGTCAAATAAGGTTCAAATCGGTTCATAACCTGATATAGCTGCCATATAAACCGATCTGGGATCTTGACTTCTTAAGCCTCTAGAGGTCGCAATTATTATCCGATATGCCTGAAATTTTGTACGACGGATCCTCTCATGACCATCAACAAACGTGTTTATTATGGTCTGAATCGGTCTATAGCCCGATACAGATCCCATATAAATCGTTCTCTCTATTTTACTTCGTGAGCCCCAATGGGCGCAATTCTTATACGAATTGGCTGTAATTTTACACAGGTCTCCAACATATAATTTAATTGTGGTAGCAGAGCAACTCTTTTCTTATATCCTTTTTTGCCTAAGAAGAGATGCCGGGAAAAGAACTCGACAAATGCGATCTATGGTGGAGGGTATATAAGATTCGGCCCGGCCGAACTTAGCACGCTTTTACTTGTTCTTGTTTTTTTTTTTTTCAAACTCAAAACTCCAATTGCATGCACTGTACAATTACTCTCTCTCTCTCTCTCTCCCAGCATCCCAATTCCCTAGTCATTTGCCTTTATCGAGTGGCGCTTGCATATTCGATGTTTTCAATGCTGATTGTTTGGTTTAAGATTTCTAAATGCCCAAATAAGCGCCACAACCCTAGGCTGATGTTGCTGCTGCTGCTGATGTCGATGCTGCAACACATGGTGGCATACTCAACAGCAGTTAACATTAAATATGTATTGGCTGTTATCTTAATATTTCAAAAGATTCCAAATACATTAGGAGACCACACGGCAAGGATCGATGGGAGAGGGGGCGAGGATGGGCATGTAGACAAAGTGTCTGCCTGCAATGGGTTAAAGGTATCAGCCCTACTTGAGCAGGTAGAATGCGGGGAAATGGGTTGTTAAATCGACAAAATCAAATTAATAACAATTGGAATGTATACGAAAATGTATTTTAAATGTTTCTACCATTTGCTTATTTCCTAGAAAACGGATGAGAAAGTCGACAGGCAAGCAGACACATTTTAAAGACATTAAAATCAATCGAATGTTCAAAAAGAGGGTATTGATATAAATATTTCAGTGTTTCCGAGCTAGTCTATTAAGTTGGACTACAATGGTTATGTATTTGAAATATTAATTACTCAACAGTTGTGTGTGTGTGTGTGTTTATGGCAATGCTGTCTATCCCATGGCACCAAGGGGACAGTAACAAAAGGAAATTTGAATGTTGACCTGGCATAAGAAATGCTCGTTATAAACTATTTACTATATGACCGAACTAACAAAAACAAAATGCCAGTCCCTTGTGTTGTATTTTAAGGATCCTGGATGAAGTTTAAAAGATTTAAGAAAATCTTTTTGTAAAGCTGTGGTATTCTGTGAATTCGGAATTATTTGCAACTACGTGAATATCTTTTTAAAGCTATCTATCTTTGCTATTAAGTGTTAAAGGCTACATAAGCTTACCTTAATGTCAACCATATTGTCGGGCAAGCAAATGAAACATGAAAAGCTATGACATTCTGTGATTATAACTCGGCTTAACATATTTAGTTGTCTACGAGTAAGAAGAGCAAAAATTGGGCAGAGACGTTTTTAAGCAACTATTGGGTTGCCCAAAAAGTAATTGCGGATTTTTCATATAGTCGGCGTTGACAAATTTTTTCACAGCTTGTGACTCTGTAATTGCATTATTTCTTCTGTGTAAAAAAAGTATATTTGATTAAAGTTCATTCTAAGTTTTATTAAAAATGCATTTACTTTCTTTTAAAAAATCCGCAATTACTTTTTGGGCAACCCAATAAAAGTGCAGTGAGTTCCGCCATGACGTATACCCTCCATATACCCTTATATACCCTCCACCAAGGATCGCAGTTGATAAGCTCTTGGAATGATTTTTTCAAATATATAGGAGTTATCTAAAGTTATGGAACGATTAAGGCCGTATTTTCAGGGATGGAAAAAGATTTTAGAAAAAAAAACCTTACAAATTTCCGTCAAATCGTATAATAAATACGCCTTCTAACGGCGAGAACAGTCAAATCGGGGAAGCGTACTTTAAGAGCCCTTTCCCTAAAGGATGGGCACTTTTATTAAACTACCCTTGGCAAACGGTACTCTTTTTTACCAATACCCTCACTTTTATTATCCTTTCCCTTGGGAAAGAGTAATTTTATCACCCTTTCAATTCGGGAAAGTTACTTTTATTACAATTTCACTTGGGGGAGTGTAATTTTATTAACCCTTCACTTGGAGATGGACACTTTTATTACCCTTACCCTTGGGAAGGCTACTCTAATTACCATTTCCCTTGGGGAAGGCTTCTTTCATACACTTTCCCTTAGGGACGGGTACTTTTATTATCCTTTTTGTTTGTGTATTACCAACTCCCTTGAGGAAGGGTACTTTTATTACCCTTTCACTTGGGAAGGGTACTCTTATTACTTTTTACTTTTTTTACAATTTTCCTTACCCATCCCTTGGGGAAGGGTAATGTATTACCTCTTCCCTTAGGGAAAAAGTACCTTCATCACCCATTCCCTTGGGGCAGGATATTTTTATCACCATTTCCATTTGAAAAGGGTACTTTTATTACCACTTACCTTTGGAAAGGGTACTTATATTACCCTTTTCCTGGGACAAGGGTGCTTCAATCACACTTTACCTTGGAAAAGGCCAATTATGTAATCCTTTCCCTTGGAGAAGGAGACTTTTATCACCCTTTCCCTTGGGTAAAAACATTTTTGTCACCCTTTCCCTTATATAAGGGTACTTCTATTACCCTTCTTTTTGGTAACTTCCCTTTCCCTTGGGGAAGTGTATTTTTATTTTCCTTTCGCTTGGGGAAGCGAAGGGAACTTATATTACCCTATCCCTTGGGGATGGGTACTTTTATTACCCTTTCCTTATGAAAACTACCCTTAGTAAAGGCCATTATTTTTACCAATACCCCTGGAAAATTTCACTTTTATTATCCTTTCCCTTGGGAAAGAGTAATTCAACACCCTTTCAATTACTTTTATTACAATTTCACTTGGGGAAGTGTAATTTTATTATGCCTTCACTTGGGGATGGGCACTTTTATTGCCCTTACCCTTAGGAAGGCTACTCTAATTGCCATTTCTCTTGGGGAAGGCTACTTTTATTACCCTTTCCCTTAGGGACAGGTACTTTTATTATCCTTTTCCTTGGGGAAGGGTATTTATATTACCCTCTCCCTTGAAGATGGGTACTTTTATTACCCTTTCCCTTGGGAAGGGTAGTCTTATTGCCCTTTCCTTAGGGTAAGGGTATTTTATCACCCATTCCCTTAGGTACTCCTATTACCCTTTCACTAGGGAGTGGGTACTTTTATTAGAATTTTCCCTAGGGATGGAAACTTTTATTACCCTTTCCCTTAGGGAAGGGCACTTTTATTACCCTTTCCTTTATGGAAAGGCACTTTTAAAACCATTTCCCTTAGGAAAGGGTACATTTACAACCATTCTCAAGGGGAACGGCATTTTTAATACCCTCCTCCTTCCGTAAGGGTGCTTTTATTACCCCTTCCCTTAGGGAAGGGTAATGTATTACCTCTTCCCTCAGGGAAGAAGTACTTTCATCACCCATTGCCTTGGGGAAGGATAATTTTATCACCCTTTCCATTTGGAAAGTGTACTTTTATCACCATTTACCTTTGGGAAGGGTATTTTTATTACTCTTTCCCTTGTGAAAGTGTACTTTTCTACCCTTTTCCTTGGGGAAGGGTACTTTTATAATCCTTTTACTAGGGAAATGGTTCATCCACTACCCTTTCCTTGGGAAAGAGAACATTTATTACCATTTCCCAAGGGAAACGGTTTCTTTATTACTCTTTCTCTTAGAAAAGGGTGCATTTATAACCATTCTCAAGGGGAACGGCATTTCTATTACCCTCTTCCTTCGGTTAGTGTGCTATTATTACCCCTTCCCTTGGGGACGGATAATGCATTACCTCTTCCCTTAAGGAAGAGGTACTTTCATCACCCATTCCCTTGCGGAAGGATAATTTGATCACCCTTTCCTTTTGGAAAGTGTACTTTTATCACCATTTACCTTTGGAAAGGGTACTTTTGTTACCCTCTCCCTTGTGAAAGTGTAATTTTTTACCCTTTCACTTGGGGAAGGGTACTTTTGTAAACCTTTTCCTTGGGGAATGGTTCATCCACTACCCTTTCCTTGGGAAAGAGAACATTTATTACCATTTCCTTAGGAGAAGGTTTCTTTTATTACCCTTTGCCTTGGGAAAGGGTACTCTTATCTTGGGATAAGGTATTTTTAAACCTTTTCGCTTGGGAGAGTCCACTTTTATCACCCTTTACCTTTGGGAAGAATATCTTTATTACCCTCTCCCTTGGGAAAGAATACCTTTATTATTCTCTCCTTTAGGAAAGGGTACATTTAAGGGTAATAAATGTACCCTTTCCGTAGGGAAACGGAACTTTTATTACCCCTTCCCTGGGGAAAGGGTGCTTGAATCACCATTTACCTTGGGAAAGGCCAATTTTATCATCCTTTCCCTTGGAGAAGGAGACTTTTATCACCCTTTTCCTTGGGTAAGAACACTTTTATCACCCTTTCCCTTAAATAAGGGTACTTTTATTACCCTTCCTTTTGGGTACCTTCTCTTTCCCTTGGGGAAGTGTATTTTTATTTTCCTTTCGCTTGGGAAAGCGATTATTCTTTCCCTGGAGAGGGGTAGATTTATTACCATTTCCCTTGAGCAAAGGTACTTTATGGCCGTCTTACTTAGGGAAGGATACTTTTATAACCCTTCCCCTAAGGAAGGGTACTTAAATTACCCTTTTCCTTAGGGAAGGTTACTTTAATTACCCTTTCCCTTGGGAAAGGGTACATTTATTACCTTTTTGCCCTTGTGGGGGGGGGTACTTAAATTTCCCTTAACCTTAGGCAAGGGCACATTTATTACCCTTTCCCTTGGGTAAGGGAACATTTATTACCCTTTTCCATGGTTCCCAAGGTTATTTTTATAACCCTTTCCCTTAGAGAAGGGTACATAAATTACTCTTTCTCTTGGGAAAGGGTACTTCCATCACCCTGTTTCTTGGGGAAGGGTACTTTAATTACCCTTTCCCTTGGGGAAGGGTTTCTGTAATACCCTTTCCCTCGGGAAAGCAAAATTTGTCACCCTTTACATTGGGAAGGATACATTTTTTACCCTTCTCCATGAAGAAGTGCACATTTATTACCCTTTCACATTTATTACCCTTTTCCATGGAGAAGGCTACATTTATTACCCTTTCCTTGTGAAAGTATACATTTATTACTCTTTCCTTTAAGATGTGTACTTTTATTACCCCTTTCCTTGTGAAAGTGTACATTTATTACTCATTCCCTTGGGGATGGGTACTATTACTACCATTTTCCATGGGAAAGGCTACATTTACTACCCTTTGCCATGGGAAAGGGTACTTTATAGCCCTTACCCTTGGGGAAAGGTACATTTATTACCCTTTTTTTGGGGAATTGTAAATTTTTCCTCATTCCCTTGGAGAATAGTACTTTTACTACCCCTTCCTATGTGATAGGGTACTTTTTTAAATTTTCCCTATTGGAGCGGTAGTTTTATTACTCTTTTCTTTAGGGAGTGATACTTTTATTACACTTTCCCTTGTAAAAGTGTACTTTTTTTAACCTTTCCCTTGGTAGAGGGTACCTTTATTATCCTTTCCCTTTGGGAAAGGGAAGAGTACATCTATTACCATTCCCCTAGGGGAAGGGTGCTTTTATTAACGTTTCCGTTGGTAAAAGGTACATTTATTACCCTTTGTCTATTGGAACGGTATTTTTATTACCCTTTCCTTTCGGCGGAGGTACTTTTATTACCCTTATCCTTGGGGAAGCGTATTTTCATTACCCTTGTCCTTGGAAAAGGGTACCTTTATTAAACTTTTCCTTACGGAAGGGTACTTAAGTTATTCTTTTCTTGGGCAAGAATACTTTTAGTACCCTTTTAAATAGGAAAAGGTACTTTTATTACCATTTCCATTGGGGAAGCGTGCATTTATTATTCTTCCCCTTGGGAAAGAGTACTTTTATTACCTTTTTCCATGGGAAAAGTTACTTTTATGACCCTTTTACTTAGGAAAGGATACTTTCGTAACCCTTTCCCTTTGGGAAGGGTACTTAAATTACCCTTTCCCTAAAGAAGGGGTACTTAAATTATCCTTTTCCTTATAAAAGTGTACTTTTTGTACTCTTTCCCTTGGGGAAGGGTTCATTTACTACCCTTTTTCCTTGGGAAAAGGAAAATATATAACAATTTCGCTAGCATGTCCCCCCTATGACGCCCAATACCTGGGTTCAATTCCCAGCATGATTACCCGAAAATTTGTAAGCTGTTGTTATCCCCTGACTAATGCTGGCTACATTTGAAGGTATCCTGCCATGTTAAAACTTCTCTACTAAGTGTTGTCGCTATGCGGCACGCCATTCGGACTCGGCATTAAAAAGAAGGCCCTTTATCATTGAGTTTCACTTTTAATCGGACTGCATTCATTGATATAGGGGAAGGATCCCCCGTTTCTTAGTGGAATGTTCATGGAAAATTTAGCTCGAATTAAAAAAGTAAAAAATAATTTCTTTCACAACAGTTACCAAAGTATATTGTATGCGATGGAGAGAAGACTTATTTCTCGGTAGTTTGCACATACTTTCATGTCCTAATCCTTTTTCAAAATACATAACATGCAAAGTAGTATTAATCGGATACACTTTTTCCCAGCCGGATCGCGCAGCCAAGCTGATATATACTCTACATCAGTTTTTTTTTTTATTTTTTTTTTTTTTTTTTTATAACTTAGCGACAATGTAAAATACGTCTGTCGCATTATATAAGCATTTGCTTATTTAATTGAATTCATTTATTAAAAGTTGCCAATATTTATAACTCATTTCGAGATAATTTATTAATTTGTGCCAATTTTCTTCTTCTGTACCATCAAGAATGTTGATTATTTCCTCATCGTTCAATATCGGCTTTCCGAATGATATCATTCTAAATTCCCGAAGTATAGGACAGATGCCCAGAAAATGTTGCATTGTTTCAATTTCATGCATGTTACACAATTTACATTCTTTATTTAAGACATCGGGATCAAAACTGTTACACCCTAGAGGGATCATTCCACTGCGCGCTTTAAATATCCACACGATTTCCGCTTGAGAGTACTTTCTGTTTAGGTAAAGATGGGATCTGCTTGGGTTTAAATATCTATATATCCGCCAGCTCTGGCTGAATTGTTTTCTATACAGTCTTTCTTCATGCAATCGTTGTTTCATACCACTTAATAAATCATTGCAGAAAGTGTTCCAATTGCCTTGTGAAGACATCGTTTGTGGCCATTGAACGTGTAGGCTTCGAGATAAGTCTTTTAATTCTGTTACCCAAAATATATTTTTTTGGTATATAATCTCCGATAGTTGATTTGGGAGCCTGTTTTGTGTATAGTAATACAAAATTCGCCCCAAATAGTTTAAATGTTTTCCCAGCGTGTATATTTGTGAGTCTTCTACTTCCGTTTCCAGCATTAGTACATAATTTGGTGTAAAACTTGGTACCCTAAGTATTCGCTTCAGAAAATATCCTTGGAGTGCATTAATCTCTTCGAAGTGTGAAAAACCCCAAATTTCGGCAGCATATGTTTGTATAGATCTAAAAACGGCTAAAAATAATTTCCATTTAGAATTCATATCTATATCTGCTCTTCCAATGAATTGGTTCCATGTGGCATTAATAGCGTTTTTTGCTTCATTGTTTCTGGTTTGTACATGTTTGTTGAAATTCATTTTCGGAGTAAAGACTACCCCTAGATATTTGAACTCGTTGGAGATCTTAATTTCTCTGCCGTTGTACATCCACCTACATCAGTTTGTCATTTCCAATCTTAAGGGTTTCGCATGACAACCCATCGGTCGGGTTACTGCTGAATACACCTCTGTCGTGCTGCCAAGCTGATGCCTATTCTTCATCAGCTTGTCACTTCCAGTCTTAAGTGTTTTGCATGACAACCCATCGGTTTCTGATGCCTTGTTGTTTTTCAGCCGGTTTAATGCTGAATACACCTATTTTTGACTGGAAGCTAATCTAAGTCATCATAAGGGATAGGTTCTGCGGTGTTATTGACGCCACCTTTATCGGATACAAACAGTTGGAAAAAATGTTTTTTTCATATCTTAAAAATAAGATTTTTTACGATGTCTTTGCAAAAGGGTATAGCTGCACCAAAGCCATCGATTTGATGTTTAATAATTTCTGGATTTTATTCTGGCATTTAGTCTCACAATCAATATGAAGATATTTAAATTTTTTTAATAGGCAATAAAACAAAGTTTTGAAAGCTCATTATTTTAGCCCTTAAATGTCATGATCTATGGTGACTAATCGCGGTCCACTTATGTACTCATTGTACAAACACTTGATGTGTCATTTCCTTTCCTCTCTACGACACATATCGGGACTTTAAAGTACCCTTGTGTTTGTTTTGTCTATTTAGCAAATACCATATTTCGTGATGTGCACCACAATTTCTTTTGTGTTATTCCTTTAATCATTCTAATAACAACACGTGTCCTGCCAAAGCTTTCGAATATATCCTGATGGCACCATTAACCCAAGCACCCACAATGTGTTCTACATTCAGTCGACCTCGTTTGTCTGATCTGTTTTTGCACTTTTCGCAAATTTTTACACACCATTTCGAGAGGTGTTACGAAATGTTTTATAAATGTAGTTGGCCAAAACAGAAACAAGGCATAAGAAGGACCAAAAAAAAATTTTTTTTGGCTGATGGAGAAGGTAACAACGAAAAACAAAAACAGCGTTGAAAATTCTTGCCTTTCGTCTTTGCATTATAAATAAATGCTTACCCTGCACAAGGATGTCTGTAAATGGTGTGCCTTAAAGGAGGCATCGACTGGCAGAGAGGCGTTGGTATGAGCTACAACACTATCTTCAGTTGGCTGTTGGAACTTTTTTTAGGGGAGTTGTGTTGTTGTTGTCGAATTTTTCTGATTTTTTTATTCGGTCGCCTCTGAAACAGGAAGAAGTAGACGAAGATTGGGCAAAAATTGGATAAAACGGAATTTATAATGTGCATAAAATTTATCATTCTCTTTTACACAGTGTAAGTATTTGCTATTAGTGGAGCACACTTTTGCTACAAAGTTGCACAAATGCACGGCATTCGGTCTTTGAATGAAGCCGTTATATAGAATTTCTGTCTATACTTAGTTTAACAGGCAATAGTGGAGTGGAAAACTCGTGAGTTATGATGGACGGTATTGGTTCAGTAGAGGAAAAAACTCAGAGAGGACCTTTATGTAAAACTCTAACCAAATACAAAGAGTCCCCATATTTTGCAATATATCCGAGATATACATATAGGTGATCTATATATACAAAAATGAATTTGTGTTTGTATGTTTGTTTGTTTGTTCCCTATAGACTCAAAAAGGGCTGAACCGATTACCTTGAAATTTGCACAAAATGTGTAGGTATATAATTAGTTGATATCGAAAGGGGGGCGGACGCTCCCCCTTACCCCAAAAGTACTACTCAAAAATAAAAGTCGACCGATCGAGACAATTTGGGATTCAAATGAAAGGTATTCAAGAGTAGAGTACGAATATCATAATAAAAGTTGGGTCCAAGTACCTGGGGGGCCGCCCCATCCCCAAAACCCCTTAAAATAGGTTTATTTGACGATAATGACAATATGGGACTGAAATGAAAGGTATTCGGGAGTAGATTTCGAATATGGTCAGCAAGTAGAAATAGGCTTTAAAATTTATTGAAAACGGAAGGGGGCGGACCCTCTACCGTTACCCCGAGAACACCACACAAAATCTAAAGTGGACCGATAAGGACAATATGGGTATCAACTGAAAAGTATGCAGGAGTAGATAACGAATGTGGCATACAAATTCATGTCGATGTATAGGGGGTCACCCCACCCCACAAAAAAGCCCGAAATGGGCACAAAAATGCCACTCAAAATCAAAAGTGGACCGATCGGGACTATATAGGTATCAAATGAAAGGTATTGAAGAGTAGAATACGAATATGGTATTAAAATTTGAGTATATGTACCCATCGGGCCGCTCCAATTCCAAAACTCCCCCAAACAGACATATTGGACGTTCATTTCAATATGGGGCTCAAATGAAAGGTATTCGGGAGTAGATTTCGAATATGGTCAGGAAGTAGAAATAGGCTTTAAAATTTATTGAAAACGGAAGGGGGCGGACCCTCTACCGTTACCCCGAGAACACCACCCAAAATCTAAAGTGGACAATATGGGTATCAACTGAAAAGTATGCAGGAGTAGATAGCGAATCTGGCATATAAATTCATGTCGAAGTATGGGGGGTCACCCCACCCTCACAAAAACGCCCAAAATGGGCACATTAGCCAATCACGGATATATGGGACTCCATTTGTTTGTTCCGTATAGACTGAAAAACGGCAGAACCGATTTTCTCGAAATTTTCGCATATTGTATTTTTCGGTATCGGAAGGGGGACGGACTCTCCCCCTCATGCCAAAAACACAACCCAAAATCAAAAGTGGACCGATCGGGACAATATAGGTATCAAATAAAAGGTATTAAAGATTAGAATACGAATATGGTACTAAAATTTGAGATTAAGTACCCATCAGGCCGCCCTAACCCCAAAACTCCCCCAAACAGACATATTGGACGTTCATTTTAATATGAGGCTCAAATGAAATGTATTCGGGAGTAGATTTGGAATCTGGCATACAAAATCAGATCGAAGTATAAGGGGTCACGTCACCCCTCAAAAACGTCATTAGACCCATTATGACTATATGATACTTGGCTGAACCAATTTTCTTAAAATTCTCATAGGGGAGGCATAAGGGGAGGACGGACCCTCCCCTTATGCCAAAAACACAACCCAAAATCAAAAGTGAACCGATCGGGACAATATAGGTATCAAATGAAAGGTATTGGAAAGTAGAATACGAACATGGTATTAAAATTTGAGTCCAAGTACCCATCGGGCCGCCCAACCCCAAAACAGCCCCAAACAGACATATTGGACATTCATTTCAATATGGGGCTCAAATGAAAGGTATTCGAGAGTAGATTTCGAATCTGACATACAAAATCAGATCGTAGCATAGGAGGTCACGCCACCCCTCAAATACGCCATTAATCCCATTATGACTAGATGAAGCTTGACTGAACCGATTTTCTTAAAATTTTCATAGATTGTGTACGTTTGTCTGGAAGGAAACATAGGCTATATCATTTTTAGATATCAGGTGGAGACGGACCCTCCCCCTTACCCCAAAACGCCACCCATATCCGAAAGTGGTCTGAGGGGCACAATTAGGGTATCAAATGAAAGGTATTGCAGAGCAGAACGCAAATATGATATTAAAATTTGTGTCAAAGTACACAGCGGGCCCCTCGAACCCTAAAACTCCTCTAAACAGTTATATTGTAAGTTCATGTTAATATGGGACTCAAATCAAAAGTGTTAGGCAGTAGATTACAAATATGGCATAAAACATTAGGTTCAAGTAATGGGAGGTCTCCCACCCCCAAATACTCCCAAATGGTCATATTAGCCGACCATGGTTATATGGGACTCAAATGAAAGGTATTAGGGAATAGATTTCAAATATTATGTTAAAATTTGCTTTCAAGCCTAAGTGGCGCTTTTTCTCCTAAAGATACTTAAAATGGGTTACTTGACCCATTATGACAATATGGGACTCAAATGAAAGGTATTTGAGAGTAGAAAACGAATTTGATATCCAATTTTGGAGCCAAGTGTTTTGGGGTACGCCCTAAAGCACCCTCTTAACTGAACATCATTTCCGTTGGGAATAAAGAACGAATTTGATATCTATTTTCAGTGCAGTGTCGGTGGCCGCCGCAGCCCCAAAATACCCTCCAAACGGATCATATTTTCCGGACATGGCAATATGGGGCTCAAATTAAAGGGATTTGGGAGTGCAGCACGAATTTGATATCCATATTTGAGTCTAAATGTCTGAGGTGCCATCCCTCCCTAAAAAGCACTTCTCATTACCCTAATTTTTAAAAATACCAGGAACCGAGCAGAGGCAAATTTCTCACACATCAATGAGTGCTTTCCGCTTCAAGTTTAAACTCAATGATAAGGGACCCTCTTTTATAGCCTAGTCTGAACGGCGTCCTGCAGTGCGCCTCTTTGAGGAACATTTTTTAAATGACCATGCATGGCCTCGCAAGTGGCGCCAACATTAAGAGGATATAACCACCGCTTTTTCCGATGTTCTCGTCAGGATTTGAACGAATTAATCGTCTTAGGCTACAATGGCACGAATTCGATATCCACATTCAGGACGAAATTTTCCCACCCTAAAAAGATATTAGAGAGTTAAAGAAGGCACAGCGAAGCGGACCCGGTTCGTCTAGCAGGTGATATGTGGACCGATTAATGCGAATTTTTGGATAGAAGTTTTTATAATATAACCACCGTAACGCAGAGGATAGCATGTCCTCCAATGACGCTGAAAGCCTGGGTTCGAATCCTGGCGAGACCATCAGAAAATATTTTCCGCAGTGGTTTACCCTTCCGATATTTGTGAGGTACTATGCCATGTAAAATTTTCTCTCTGCACTCATTGATATTTGAGAAGTTTCTCCCAGTTCCTTAATGGAATGTCCATGGGCAAATTTACCGGCCCATATTCCCGTATCAAGGGGTTAATAAAGGGTGATTTTTTTGAGGTTAGGATTTTCATGCATTAGTATTTGACAGATCACGTGGGATTTCAGACATGGTGTCAAAGAGAAAGATGCTCAGTATGCTTTGACATTTCATCATGAATAGACTTACTAACGAGCAACGCTTGCAAATCATTGAATTTTATTACCAAAATCAGTGTTCGGTTCGAAATGTGTTCATTCACCGTTCAGCGATGAGGCTCATTTCTGGTTGAATGGCTACGTAAATAAGCAAAATTGCCGCATTTGGAGTGAAGAGCAACCAGAAGCCGTTCAAGAACTGCCCATGCATCCCGAAAAATGCACTGTTTGGCATGGTTTGTACGCTGGTGGAATCATTGGACCGTATTTTTTCAAAGATGCTGTTGGACGCAACGTTACGGTGAATGAACACATTTCGAACCGAACACTGATTTTGGTAATGAAATTCAATGATTTGCAAGCGTTGCTCGTTAGTAAGTCTATTCATGATGAAATGTCAAAGCATACTGAGCATCTTTCTCTTTGACACCATGTCTGAAATCCCACGTGATCTGTCAAATACTAATGCATGAAAATCCTAACCTCAAAAAAATCACCCTTTAGTTTGAGGTGATCCCCCGATACTTGTCCAGATTCGTATTTTACTCCTAAATACCTTCAATTAATTTTCCATTCTCCATTACCCGATGTGGTCCACACTTGACCATAGTTTTACAAAGCCGGCTGTACACCCTCATAGTTGATGGTACAACATAGCCACCCATCGATATTGGCCATTTTAATGAAAACTCCATTGACTGTAATTCTTCGCATTAGTATTTGACGCCAGGTGTTGTTAAGACCACAGTTTGGGCCCCTCTGTGTATTGAAAAGAGAATGAATTGCAAGTCCTTTTGCCTCAACAAGGCAACTTAAGTTTCATGAACGCAGTATGCATGCAACATATCGTACATCGGAGGCCGAAAAATACCTCAGCAGTTATTTTTAAGTGCTTGGTCGGTTTACTAACGCCACTGCATGGTATGCGTTGAGACTGCTGTAAACCATTGGGGTCATAGAACCTCCTAAAGCTACCTCCTCTCGAGTCAGACATAGATCGATAGGGCAGGCGAAAAGAAGAAATGCACCTCCAAAGACGGATGTAGAGGAAATTGCAAGATAACAAATTAAACCATTTAACATGGGCCATAAGTTTTATTTGCGCTGATATCTGGCATGAAGCATGGCTAGCAATAAGCATTGCTTAAACTGACCATGGTGCATTCTTTTTCTGCATTTGCCCACCTTGTCCACTACCAACCATTGCTGCAGCAATTTGGAACAGATGGAGCAACATGCAAACCCCCACTAATAACGGTCATACTCGTTGAATTACATTCTTTGGGGTGTTGACACAACCCCCCCTTAGTTGTGTGAACGTCAACAAAAGTAAGGTCATAAAATGAGCGAAAGCCGCAGGAGGCGCACAATTTTCCAGAAAATATTGCTTTGGGTCAAAAACCCTTGGAAATTATAGTCTCTGTTGAAAGTCGTATATCATTTTGAATGTTAGTTGCGGCAAATACTAAAAATTTTTGCATGAAGATGCAAGAATAGTATTAAATAATTCCCATTTGCTATGAATAAAAGCAAAAGGTTTTGCATAAAACTACAAATGTTTGGTTTGAGAGGGCCAAAATTTGGTGTATGCATCAGCAACGATCATTAGCGAAGCAGCGGGAGCCTATGGGTGACCAGCAGAATATTTATAAACTGAGGCGACACGTAGGACAATGACGCATCTGAACGATTTGACTTAAACAAGTCATACCCGATGATCAGAACCAATGCAAACTATCTCCCGTAAACATGAAAAGAGACAAGAATGAAGGTATGTTCCAACTATAGAGGGATAAGAGAACATCATAAACAATTTTTAGGCGGTGATTAACCCTTCCTAATGCTGGCGACAGTTATGAGGTCCTGTACCATCAGGTATGGCGGGCTCGACTTCTATACGGATGTTCCAAACTAGACGACTAGGTAGGATTTGGGGTGTACTCCAAAGATCTAGAACTCGTCATATCGAAAAGGTTACCCGACCACTGCAGTGTGTATCAAGCGGAGTTCCTCGCAATTATGGAAGTGAGGGAATGGCTAAGATATAATGTCATAACGACGATTGGCATAAATATCTTCTCAGGCAGCCATTAAATCCCTGGGGAACGTATTTCTGCACACAAAAATCGCCCTCGAAGGTGGCAGATCTCTCAACGAGATGGATGAACAGTTCAAAATTCACCTATTCTGGGTGCCGGGCCACAGAGATATCACAAGGAATTGTGAAGCGGACGAGCCTGCGAGACTAGGAACTACCCTACACATTCCAGAGAAATTGGCATCTGTGGGTATTTCCCTAGCGACACATAAGCTAAGTTTTCAGGACCAGGCCCGAAGGACAACGAATGATAAATGGTCACAAAGAGGAGATTGTGAGCATTTCAAAACTATGTGGCCTAATCACGACTTGAAGAGGTCTACCGCTTTGCTGTCATTGGCTAGAACAGACGACTCAGCCTTTGTGTCCGCCATGACAGGTCACTGTCTAATCGGAAAACATGCTGACAGACAGAAGTTTGCCAGCAACGACTTTTGCAGAATCTGTGTGTGTGTCCCGCACTGGCAGTCAGAAGAAGTTCCACTTTAGGTTCTCATTTCTTTGAGTATCTGCCTGATTTAGCGGAGGTGAACATTCGCAAATTGTTGGGCTTTTCAAAGCCATCTGGATGGTTCAACGGTAGGAACTAATGTAGAAGGCATCTCCCTTCCAGTGGTATCACAATGAACGAAAACTTCTAAGTGAGTCTGATGGCAGACTGCCACATAAACCTAGACTCCCGTAATCCGACTTAAATATGTTTCAGATTGGTCTAAATTCAGTTATAGCAGTCATATAGATCGATATGTCGATTAAGGATCTTGAGCCCATAAAATCCCACTGTACCAAATTCCAACGAAATCAGTTAAAAATATTCACCTTTTATGGGCCTAAGAACTTAAATTGGCACATGTACATGACAGCTATATTTATTGTAAATACAGACTGATCTGAACTGTATAGAGGAAATCGGGGGACCGATCTATAAAGCAGCTGTATCTAAATCTAGACCCATCTGAGCCATATTGAACACATATGTTAAAGAGCCTAACAGAGAAAACTTTTATGGTCCCAAGAATTTAAATTGGGAGATCGGTATTATATGACAGCTATATCAAAATATAGACAGATCTGAGCAATTTAGAGCACGGATGTGCAATTTTCCAATTTTGGCCCATGAACATTCCACTAAGGAACAGGGGCAAACTTCTCACATATCAATGATAAGGAGCCTCCTTTTTTATAGCCGAGTCCGCATGGCGTGCGGCAGTGCGACACCTCTTTGGAGAGATGTTTTACATGGCATAGTACCTCACAAATGTTGCCAGCATTAAGAGGGGAAAACCACCGATGAAAATTGTTTCTTATAGTCTCGCTAGGATTCGAACCCAGGCGTTCAGCGTCGTAGGCGGACATGCTAACCTCGGCGCTACGGTGGCCTCGTGGGCGAAATCAGGCAATAAATGCGCTTGTATTTGGCTGAGGACACCGTGGCTCAGAAGTAAGCATGTCCACCGAACGCCTGGGTTCAAAGCCTAGAGTGGTCACCAGAAAATATTTTACCTTTGTTTAGCTGCTTGCTAATATATGGTATGAGACTATTCTCATACTGTTCCTTCCAAACGTTTGTGAGTTTCACGCTATATAAGTGATTGTGGCTACATGGATCTTAATTGCTTTACAACACCGTATTCAACTATTGGGTTGCCCAAAAAGTAATTGCGGATTTTTCATATAGGCGGCGTTGACAAATTTGTTCACAGCTTGTGACTCTGTAATTGCATTCTTTCTTCTGTCAGTTATCAGCTGTTACTTTAAGCTTGCTTTAGAAAAAAAGTGTAAAAAAGTATATTTGATCAAAGTTCATTCTAAGTTTTATTAAAAATGCATTTACTTTCTTTTAAAAAATCCGCACTTACTTTTTGGGCAACCAATAGAAGTTGATACCATTTGTTTGCAAAATTTTTGCTCCTTGATATTTGATGCAAACTTCAAACATCAAATCACAGTTTTTCTCTTTCCATGGAAATCAATCTCGCAGGCTCGCCAGTCGCATGCTGTCATTTCAAGCAAACAGACGTCTTTTCATAAATCAGCTGTAGTTGCCTATCAATTTAACAAAGTTTTGTAAAGTTTTTTTTTTTTTTGTTAATTGATTAATTATCAATGAATCAAAAGCGTAAACGCTTTTGGGGAAACAACCCCAAATTTAAGCAACAGAAAATAGTTGGAGGTAGTTCCAGCAATAGATTCCAGCAGTTGTCTGACTTAGATGACTCAGATGTGGACAGTCTGGAAAGCGAAGAGTACGCAGAGCCGGTCATAAAAATACCACCGATAATTGTCGACAATTGCCACAATTTCAGTGCCCTTATCCAATTACTGGGCCAAAAATGTAAGTACAAGCGGATGTCTATAGGCACTAAAATCATGCCCTATACTATGGCAGACTATGACAGTACTGTAAAGCTGCTGTCAACAATGAAATATACGTTCTTTACCCATCCTGTAAAAGACAATCGAAAATTCAAGCTTGTCCTCTTTGGATTACCTCAAATTGGAATTGACAACATTAAAGAAGAGTTCAAATCTAGACACAACATAGAACCTGTTTCTATAAAAGAAATAAAAACAGCCAGAAGTAACTCAAATGATGCATTATTTATCGTGGAGTTCAACAGGAGTCAAATCTCGAAGCGCGAAGTACGAAAAATACATTATTTTTATAACATTTCAGTGAAATGGAGAAATCCTCTGCGGGGAAATAAAGGACCTACCCAGTGTTCGAAATGTACTATGTACGGACATGGGGCAACTCATTGTCATAGGAAGCCTGCTTGTTTAGGCTGTGGAGGAGATCACGACTACTCTGAATGTTCTTTAGAAAAACTCCCATCTGCTGGTCCTGTCATATACAAATGCCACAATTGTTTAAAAAATAACAGGAAGAATACTAATCACAAAGCCGATGATATACGATGTCCGTATCGCAAGGAATATTTAGAAATTCGTCAAAGGGTCACAGCTAAGCACCGGCCAGTCTCAACCCGGAGACAAGGAGCTTCCGAAAATTATTATATTGCAGAGGAGTTTGATGATGATGTTCCATCAACTAGCAAAAATATTAGAGAGAAGTTAGCTCAGTCACAAAGTTCCAAGAGAATGCCTTATGCATCAATCCTCAAGTCAAAGTCTCAAAACGAGGTTAGCGATGACATTTCCAACGAAAAAATTTTAGAAATTTTCTTCGATGCTATAGATGCATTAGAAAAATGCAGAAATAAATATGACAAAATGAGAGTTCTTGGTATGATGTTAAAGCATGTCATATAATCAGACAACCAAGAATGAGTTACAGATTATGCACTGGAATGCCCAAGGCATAACAACACCGTCTGCAATAATTCAACTAGAACGCTTTCTTTTTGAAAAGCAAATTGATATATTTCTTATTAATGAAACATTTTTAAACCCAGGCCACAAGTTCAAGGTAAATAATTATAAAATTTATAGAGAAGACCGGCCGTCTCACGGAGGAGGAGTTCTCATCGGAGTCCGTAGGGATATCCCTCACCAAAGACTAGAAAAATTTCCCACTATAACAATTGAGAATATATCAATTATAATTAATTTAAACAACCATCCTGTGAGAATCACTTCTGCATATAGTCCAAGGTTTACCAATCATTTTGTCAATGATTTGGAAATAATAACAACAAGCGCATCAGAATTTTTTATTTTCGGGGATTTCAACGCTCATCATATAAGCTGGCACTGTCTTAAAAACAACACTGCTGGGAACAAACTTTACAATCACCATCTAATTTCTAATTATTTAATTTACTACCCGAACTCGTACACAAGGTATGGTCAGCAAACAGTCTCAACGACGCCTTCAGTTGTGGATTTAATGCTCATGAATTCAACACTGCAGGTTTCGCCAATCGCTACACATGAAGGTGCACTTGATTCCGATCATATTCCACTGACCTGCACGATTTTCGGATCATTTTACGAGAAATCAACGTCTATTCCTTTGTACAATAAAGCAAACTGGAAAAATATAGGCAAATGGGTTGAAACAGAAATTAATAGAAATGTATTACAGACTGGAATCATAACACATAACAACATTGAAGATGTTATAAATAAAACCACAAGTATTGTACAGAATGCAGTCAGACAAATTCCAATCGGCAAAAAACAAACCTGGCAACGGAAACTTTCGAAACTTACACTGAACTTAATTGGACAACGAAATAGATATCGCCGCCTGCTGCAAAGATGTTCTGACCACCAGGAGAGGTTAACAATAACAGCTGTTCTCAAACAGCTGCGAGCATTAATAGACTACCACGTGTGCCATGACAGGAATAACAGCTGGTCTACATTTCTTCAGGGGTTGCCACCGGGTAACAAAAAATTTTGGTTGCTAACAAAAGCAATAAAGGGTAAGAAAACTCCCATCGACCCACTCTCAATAGATGGCGTTGCTGTATACAACAACGAACAGATCGCAAATGAAATTGCTAATGTTTTTGAATATTACCACGGAATAACCCAAAACATGTCGTCGTCGTCAGATCGTGTCGTTTTAAAACATATGAACTGGCTCCAAAATCAAGTTGTCGATGACGCCGAAATAGAATTTACCTGCAAAGAAGAAGTGCAATATTTAATAAAAAAGTTAAAAAATGGAAAAGCCCCTGGAATTGATGGTATAAAACCCATTATCTTAAAAAATATGCCGGATTCTTTGCTTACCCTAATTGTAAAAATATTTAACTGGTGCCTTAAAAATACATATTTTCCAAAAAGTTTTAAGCACGCCAAGGTGATACCGATTCTAAAACAGGGTAAAGATCCGAAATCTGCAAAGAGTTATCGTCCCATTAGCATGCTTAATTGCCTTGATAAGGTATTTGAAAAAATAATTTTGAGTAGGTTGAGCGAACAAGCTGAAAACAATAATGTTCTTAAAGACGAACAATTCGGTTTTCGTAGTGAACATTCTACCACTCACCAAATAAAAAGAATTGTCAATACTATCAAGAATAACAAAATGAGGAGAAAAAGTACTGGTATTGTGTTTCTCGATATTGAGAAAGCATTCGATACGATATGGCATAATGGTTTGGTTTTTAAATTAAACAAATTTGGATTTCCAATTTATCTACAAAAAATTATTATGAGCTTTCTCTCGGAAAGATCTTTTGTGGTGGACATAGGAAACCACCTATCCGATAAAAAGACCATTCTTGCAGGAGATCCTCAAGGCTCAGTTCTATCCCCACTATTGTACTCTATTTACACTTCCGATTACACTTTACTTAAGAGACATTCGGCTGCACTTTACGCAGATGATACTGCCATTTTATCTAGTGGAAAAGTCTCCAATGCAATCGTCAAGAACATGAAAGCGTCGCTTGTACACGTGGAAAAATATTTTTCAAAGTGGAAAATCAAGATTAACGAAGGGAAAACCCAAGCAATTATATTTCCTTTCAACAAATCCCCAAAAAGAATTCCAACGATTAATTTGACAATACAGGGCTCTAATGTCCCACTCCAAAATTCGATAAAATACCTCGGAGTCATATTAGACAAAAAATTAACTTTCAAAGAACATATTTCATACATTTCCCGTAAAGCACTCAGATGCGGCAGAGCCCTTTTCCCCTTACTTAACCGGAAATCCAGTTTAAACGTGCAGAACAAGATTCTTTTATATAAAATGTGCATTCGACCAATTATGACGTACGGCTGCCAAGTATGGTCAAAATTGTGTGCCAAAACACACTTCAAAAAGCTTCAAATCATACAGAACAAAAATCTCAAAATTATCTTCAACAAAAACAGACGTTATTCTACCAGAAGACTACACATCAAATTCAAACAGGATACGTTTGAAAATGTGGTTAGTAACCTCACAAAAAGATTTGAAGACCGGAACAGATCTTCAACTTACTTAACATTAAGAAACTTAAATAATTGATGCCTTCTCCAACTTCATTTTTTTTTGAAATTGTCAGAAGTTTTTAATATTATAAGTTCTTAAATAAATTAAGAAGTTTTTTAACATACTTTTCTTCTAACGTGAACAAAAAATTAAAAAGGCTGTGTTTAAAACATAAAAATTGACAATATTTGTTGCAATACTTATTTTAGTAAAAACTCAAACTTTGTAAATAACAAGAATTATACTATTTCTTTTAAGAGTTTTTGATGAAATTTTAATAAAAAAAAAAAAAAAAAAAAAAAAAAATCTCGCAGGCTGGCTGACATAACTCTATATTTATGCTAAAGCTGCCTTAGCAGATAAAAATGCACAGATTGGATAGGGGGTTTACCCGTCATTCAGAAAAAAACACTTGCATATCAACAAAAGGTAGAACGTTACTTGCTGTAAGCAATTTATCTTTCCTTGTGAGTAATTTATGTACCTTTAGTGCTTTAACGCGACTTATTTACCGTTTACCCACTGATACACTAACATGCGTTATACAAATACACAAGAGTTTACCTTTCTATAAAAATATACACACACAGGCGAAAAATCAAATGTTAAAAAAAATTTTTGCCACTCAAAGAACAAACTTTTTTTTATGCCCATCACCGAAGGATGGGGGCATATTCATTTTGTCATTCCGCCAACACATCAAAATATCCATTTCCGACTAAAAATCTAAGACATTCTAGCCATGTCCGTCCGTCCGTCTGTCTATTGAAATCACGCTATAGTCCTTAAAAATAAAGATATTTAGATGAAACTTTGCACAAATTCTTTTTTTGTCCCTTAGCAAGTCAACTTCGAAGACGGGCTATATCGGACTATATCTTGATATAGCCCCCATATAGACCGATCCGCCGATTTAAGGTTATAGGCCCATAAAAGCCACATTTATTATCCGATTTTGCTGAAAGTTGGAACCCTGAATTGCGTTAGGCCACTCGACTTCCATCTTCAATTGGGCCCAGATCGGTCCAGATTTGGATATAGCTGTCATATAAACCAATCTCTCGATTTAAGGTCTTGGGCCCATAAAAGTCGTATTTATTGTCCGATGTCGCCAAAATTTGGGACAGCCAGTTGTGTTGGGACCTTCGACATCCTCCTTTAATTTGGCTCAGATCGGTCCAGATTTGGATATAGCTGTCATATAGACCGATCTCTCGATGTAAGGTGTTTGATCCATAAAAGGCGCATTTATTGTCCGATTTCGCCGAAATTTGGGACAGTGAGTTGTGTTAGGCTCTTTGACAACTTTCTGCAATTTGGCTCAGATCGGTCCAGATTTGAATATAGCTGTCATATAGACCGATCTCTCGATTTAAGGTCTTGGGTCCATAAAAGCCACATTTATTATCTAATTTTGCTGAAATATGGGAAGGTGAGTTGTTAGGCCAGTCGACGTCCTTCTTCAATTTGGCCCCGATCGGTTCAGATTTAGATATAGCAGCCATAGAGACAGATCTTCCGTTTTTAAGTCTTGGCCCCATAAAAGGCACATTTAGAATCCGATTTCGTTCAAATTTGACACAGTGACTTATGTTAGGCGTTTCGACATTCGTGCCGTACATGGTTCAGATCGGTCTATATTAGGATATAGCTACCAAATCATCGTAGAGCCTACGAAGGGTGTGTCCGATCCAGACAAATTTCCTCATCTTTATCTCGGTGTTGATATTCCGCTGTTGAATTCTTCTCACAGTTACGCGTTAAATATGATTCTGGGCCACTATATTTGGAGAATATTGCGGTGGCAGCGATTTATGAAGGTTTGTAGTTTTCCTTTAATTTCTGCTGTAACTAGACATGTTTCTGAATCATTAAGAAGCACTGATTTCACGCATGCATTAAAAATTCGCCATTTTGTTGAAATGCTTATGTTATGCGCGCGCCGCATATTTCGAAGATTGGCAAATGCTACACGCGTCTTCTGGATCCGGCTAAGGTTGTTCTGTGGTATTCCCATATTCTCCAGAACACTTCAAATGCATTCCCTTTTTATACCCTCCACTATAGGATTGGGGTATACTAATTTCGTCATTTTTAACACCTCGAAATATGCGTCTGAGACCCCATAAAGTATATAAATTCTAGATCGTCATGTTATTTTAAGTCGATCTAGCCATGTCCATTCGTCCGTCCGTCCGTCTGTCTGTCGAAAGCACGCTAACTTTCGAAGGAGATAAGCTAGCCGCTAGAAACTTTGCACAGATACTTTTTATTAGAATAGGTCAGTTGGGATGGCAAATGGGCCAAATCGGTCCATGTTTTGATATAGCTGGCATATCATTTCAGTCAAATCGGACGAGAATTGCGCCCTCTAGAGGCTCAAGAAGTGAAGACCCAAGATCGGTTGACTTCTTTAGCCTCTAGAGGGCGCAATTCTCGTTCGATTTGGCTGAAATTTTGCATGAGGCGTTTTGTTATGACTTTCAATAACTGTGCTAAGTATGGCGCAAATCGGTACATAACCTGATATAGCTGCCATATAAACCGATCTGGGATCTCGACTTCTACAGCCTCTAGAGGGCGCAATTCTCATCCGATTTGGAAGAAATTTTATACAACGGCTTCTCTCCATGACCTTCAACATACGTGTCTAATATGGTCTGAATCGATCAATAGTTTGATACAGCTCCCATATAAACCGATCTCCCGATTTTACTTCTTGAGCCCCTACAAGGCGCAATTTTTATCGGAATGAAGAGAAATATTACACAATAGCATATTCTAATTCAATATTCTTCGTTTGCCTAAAAAGAGATACTGCGCATAGAACTCGACATATATGCGATCCATGGTGGAGTGTATATAAAATTCGGCCCGGCCGAACTTAGCACGCTCTTACTTGATATACATTCCTTATGATACACTCGCCTTCTGCATCTGGTTAAGGTTGTTTTATGGTATTCCCATATTTTCCAAAACTCTCCAAATGCATTTCCTTTTTATACCCATCACCGAAGGATCTGTCCAACTGTCTTTTGAAATCAAGCTTCTCTTTTTAAAAATAGAGATATTGAGCTGAAACCCACATTTTCTTTTTGTGCTTATAAGCAGGTCAAGTCCCCATATAGACCCATCCGCCGATTAAGGGTCTTAAGCCCATAAAAGCAAAATTTATTATCCGATTTTGCTGAAATCTGTGACAGTGATTTGTGTAAGGCCCTTCGACTTCCTTCTTCAATTTGGCTCAGATCAGTGCAGATTTGGATATAGCTGTCATATAGACCGATCTCTCGATTCAAGGTTTTGGGCTCATAAAATGCGCATTTATTGTCCGATGTCGGCAATATTTGGGACAGTGAGTTGTGTTAGGCCTCCCAACATTTTTTCTACAATTTGGCCCAGATCTGTTCAGATTTGGATATTGGGCACATAAAAGGCGCGTTGATTGTCCAATTTCGCCGACATTTGGGACGGTGAGCTGTGGCCCAGATCGGTCCAGATTTGGATATAGCTGCAATAAGGATGATTTTATTTAAGACCTTGCTCACATCAGATAGGAGGGCCATTGCAAAAATTGCAAATTTTGCCCATGAACATTCCACTAAGGAACAGGGGCAAACTTCTCACATATCAATGAGTGCAGTCCGATTCAAGTTTAGCTCAATGATAAGGGGCCTCCTTTTTATAGCCGAGTCCGAACGGCGTGCCGCAGTGCGATACCTCTTTGGAAAGAAGTTTTACATGGCAAAGTACCTCACATATGTTGCCAGCATTAGGAGGGGAAAACCACCGCTGAAAATTTTTTCTGATGGTCTTGCCAGGATTCGAACCCAGGCGTTCAGCGTCATAGGCAGACATGCTAACCTCTGCGCTACGGTGGCCTCCAGGAGGGCCATTAAAATTACTTAAATTATTACTTGATTTGACAGAAATTTGCTTTGTAAGTATACTCATCCCATTTAACAAAATTCATATGTATGAATTTTTACCAAAATCCATGGTGGTGGGATGCCAAGGTTTGTCCCTGCCGAACTTTGCAGGTTTTTACTTGCATTTTCTCAATGTTTTTTTGTTTGGCAACACTGGTTCAGATATTTACATTGATACATTCCTTTACATCACTTGCTATATTCGCACATATGTACGAGCATCGTTTACTACGGCTTTGTGGGTCGTTCTGCAACGCTGTAAGAAATATTAATGGTGAATATCAACCAAACCGTCGCTTTGGTTCAAGTGGTGCAACTGCATCGGCTAAGTGGTTCTGGGTACGTTGGCAAGTGACCATGTGCAGTGTGGGTTTTGCCGCGTGGGCATGGGCATTCATTCACCACGATTTATTTTCACAAAATCCAGTGCTTGTGTGTTGGGTGACCTTATGGATAGTAGAAACACTAATGCTCAAAAGTCTTTGACAAAGTACAGGTCGTTAATAATCAGTTATGCTACTTTTTTGGAGCTAAAGAAAAACTTCTCTTCGTTGATGGTTTGAAGAATATGTGTGTGTGTGTGGGGCACATGCAACGGCCAACAAGATTAGCTGGCAGTGTCCTTTTAGAAGATAGCCGTTGTGACAAATGCGAAACATTTAAAGGAATTTGCTGAATTTCAGTATAAGATGTTACTAAAAATTTAATTGAACAAGATTAGGTACTTAGCTATCTAGCTACTCAAAGGGAGATAGGGATTCCAAAGTTAACTATTGATTAATCGACATTGAATGTCAAAAATCTAAGAAATAAAACTGAGACTTTTAAAAGCGAACAGATCAAACACTTGATTTTAAAGTCGACTTTATGAATTAAACGCATTCGAAATAATCTAAAAAAATTATTTGTATTACTTTGCCGACTTCAATTTACGCTTTTGAATCGATTATAAGTTTTAACCATGCTATCCATGGACCGTATTTATCAACTTCTTTCCCCGATAAAGGATAATGGATGGGAATTACTTTGGTATTGGAGCTATATGAGTTTATGGACCGGTCCGAACCAAACTTGCTTTCGATGCTTGGACCCTATTAGAAGTCATTGTGCAAATTTTCAGCCAAATCGGATAAGAATTGCTTCTATAGGGGCTCAAGGAGTTAAATTGGGAGTTTAGTTTATATGGGAGCTATATCAGGTTATAAACTGATTCACACCATATTTGTCACGTATATTAAGGGTCATACGAGAAGTTGTTGTGCAAAATATCAGTCAAATCGGATAAAAACTACGTCCTCTTGAGGCTCAATAAATATAATCGGGAGATCGGCTTATATAGGAGTTTTATTAGGTAATAAACCGATTTACAACATATTTGTCACGTTTATTATACGTGAAAACTATGATGTAAATAGGAGATTGTAAAAACTTTCAGCCAAAGCGTAAAGGAATTGCGTTCTCTAGAGGCTCAAGTAGTCTGGATTCGAAATCGGTTTACATGGCGGCTATACCAGGTTATGAATTGATTTAATCCATACTTGGCACAGTTGGAAAAAGCCATCGCAGAGTATTTCGCACTAACCTTCAGCCAAATCGAAAAAGAATTGCCTCTTCTAGAGGCTAAAAAAGAATAATCGGGACGTCGGTTCATATGGGAGCTATATCAGGTTATCAACCGACTGAGACTATATTTAGCATAGTTATTGAAAGTCAAAACAAAACACTTTCAGACACATCGGAAGATAACAGATAAGAATTGGTTCTCTAGAAGCACAAGAAGTTTAGAAACGAGAACGGTTTACATAGCGGCCATATTAGGTTATAAACCGACATAGGCCATACTTGGCACAGTTGTTGGAATGTACAACAAAACATCTCATACTCAATTTCAGCCAAACCAGATATGATAAGGATATGATTAGAGGCTACGTAAGTCAAAACCTAAGATCAACTTGTATGACAGCCTTATCAAAACATGGACCGAATAGAATAGAATCTATGCAAAATTTCAATTTGTTGGCTTGGAATATCAAGACGTTCAAGAATATATATATATCATTTTTTGGACCTGAAATCAATATTTCGATGTGCTAGAAACGGAATGACGAAATTAGTATACCCCCATATGACTATATAGAGCACGGATGTCTAAGAGATTAAAAAGGTTCACAATTTTCAGCGGAATTGGGCAATAATTTCGCATTTTATAGGTCCAAGACCTTTAAATGGGAGACTGGTCTATATGGCAATTATATCTAAATATGGACCGATCTGGGCCATATTGAACACGAATTTCGAAAAGCCTAACACACCCTTGTGTGTCGAGTAATAAAAGTGCTTTTATGGTCCCAAGAACTTAAATTGGGAGATCTGTATTATATGGCAGCTATATCTAAATCTAGACTGATCTGAACTATGTTGAGCACGGATGTCGAAAGGTATAAAAGGGCTCACTGTGTCAAATTTCAGCGAAATCGGAAAATAATTGCGCATTTTAAAGGCCCAAGACCTTAAATCAAGGGATCGCTCTATATGGCAGCTATATCCAAATCTATGCCGATCCGGCCCAAATCGCCGATAGATATCGAAGGGCCTAACACAACTCATTGTCCCTTTAATGGGCCCGAAACCTTAAATCGAGAGATTGTTATATAAGGCAGCTATTTCCAAATCTGGACCGATCTGTGCCATATTGCAGAAGTATGTCAAGGGGCTTAATTAAATTAAGCCATTGTCCCAAATTTCAACGACATCGGACAATAAATGCGCCTTTTATAGGCCCAATGCCTTAAATCGAGTTATCGGTCTATATGGCAACTATATCCAAATCTGGACCGTTCTGGCCCAAATTGAACAAGGATGTCGAGCTGTCATTAGTAACAAAACTGGCCCAAATTTCCGCGAAATCTGGACCGATTGGAGCCAATTTAAAGAATAATTTCGAGTGGCCTTACACAACTCACTACCCCAAATTTCAGCAAAATCTGATAATAAAAGTGACTTTTATGGGCCTTAGAGCTTAAATCGGCGGATCGGTCTATATAGGGGCTATATCAAGATATAGTCCGATATAACCCATCTTCAAACTTAATCTGATTATGGACCAAAAAAAAATCTGTGCAAACTTTTAGCTCAATATCTCTATTATAAAAGACTGTAGATTGATTTCAACAAACAGACGGGCAGACGGACGGACATGTCTAGATGGTCTTATATTTTTACGACGATCCAGAATATATGTTCTTTATAGGGTCGGAAATGGATATTTCGATGTATTGCAAACGTAATGACAACATGAAAATACCCCGCCATCCTTGGGTGGTGGATATAAAAATGACAAGTCAGCAAAATTGGCGTTCCATTTTTGGCTTATTCGTTCGTCTTCTTCTTTGCCAAAGTTCCAACGTGCCCAGGAGCCCACGTAAACGTCATGTCATAAGCTCGAAGTTTATTCATGAATTCTAATCGTTCCCACACACCCTTAGATCTCAATGTCTTTAAATTGCTTTTTGACGATTATACTTGCGGCCATAGTAATGGCAAATACCTCTGCCTGTAAGACCTTGTATCAGTCCAGCACTTTTAAAGACACACAGTGGCATAGAATCGAAAAAAACCAGTAAAAAATTATGCCAGTTGAAAAATTTTTCGAAATACCAAGGTGACCATCATCGACGACCGCGGTCATGATCCTCACGGCGTTCGCCTGTCAATCTTCTCTTTAGAAAAGCCGAATTCTAACAAGTAAAAGCGTGCTAAGTTCGGCCGGGCCGAATCTTATATACCCTCCACCATGGAGCGCAATTGTCGAGTTCTTTTCCCTACATCTCTTCTTAGGCAAAAAATGATATAAGAAAAGATTTGCTCCGCTGTTAGAGCGATATCAAGATATGATCCGGTTTAGACCACCATTAAATTATATGTTGGAGACCTGTGTAAAATGACAGCCAATTCGAATAAGAATTGCGCCCTTTGGGGGCTCAAGAAGTAAAATAGAGAGATCGATTTATATGGGAGCTGTATCGGGCTATGGGAGCTGTATCGGATAAGAATTGTGCCATCTAGAGGCTCAAGAAGTCAAGACCCAAGATCGGTTTATATGGCAGCTATATCAGGTTATGGGCCGATTTAAACCATACTTGGCACAGTTGTTGGGTATCATAACAAAACACGTCGTGCAAAATTTCATTTTGATCGGATAAGAATTGCGCACTCTAGAGGCTCAAGAAGTCAAGACCCAAGATCGATTTATATGGCAGCTATATCAGGTTATGAACCGATTTGAACCATACTTGGCACAGTTGTTGGATATCATAACGAAACACGTCGTGCAGAATTTCAATCTGATCGGGTAAGAATTGCGCACGCTAGAGGCTCAAGAAGTCAAAACCCAAGATCGGTTTATATGGCAGCTATATCAGGTTATGGGCCGATTTAAACCATACTTTGCACAGTTATTGGTTATCATAACAAAACACGTCGTGCGAAATTCCATTCCAATCGGATAAGAATTGCGCCCTCTAGAGGCTTAAGAAGTCAAGACCCAAGATCGGTTTATGTGGCAGCTATATCAGGTTATGGGCCGATTTCAACCATACTTGGCACAGTTGTTGGGTATCATAACAAAACACGTCGTGCAAAATTTCATTCTGATCGGATAAGAATTGCGCACTCTAGAGGCTCAAGAAGTCAAGACCCAAGATCGATTTATATGGCAGCTATATCAGGTTATGAACCGATTTGAACCATACTTGGCACAGTTGTTGGATATCATAACAAAACACGTCGTGCAAAATTTCAATCTGATCGGGTAAGAATTGCGCACGCTAGAGGCTCAAGAAGTCAAGACCCACGATCGGTTTATATGGCAGCTATATCAGGTTATGGACCGATTTGAACTATACTTGGCACAGTTGTTGGATATCATAACAAAACACGTCGTGCAAAATTTCATTCCAATCGGATAAGAATTGCGCACTCTAGAGGCTCAAGAAGTCAAGACCCAAGATCGGTTTATATGGCAGCTATATCAAAACATGGACCGATATGGCCCATTTACAATACCAACCGACCTACACTAATAAGAAGTATTTGTGCAAAATTTCAAGCGGCTAGCTTTACTCCTTCGGAAGTTAGCGTGCTTTCGACAGACAGACGGACGGACGGACGGACGGACGGACGGACGGACGGACGGACGGACGGATGGACGGACAGACGGACGGACATGGCTAGATCGACATAAAATGTCGCGACGATCAAGAAAATATATACTTTATGGGGTCTCAGACGAATATTTCGAGTAGTTACAAACAGAATGACGAAATTAGTATACCCCCCATCTTATGGTGGAGGGTATAAAAAGATATAAGAAAAGAGTTGCTCTGCTATTAAAACGATATCAAGATATGGTCCGGTTCGGACCACAATTAAATTATATGTTGGAGACCTGTGTAAAATTTCAGCCAATTCGTAAAAGAATTGCGCCCATTTGGGCTCACGAAGTAAAATAGAGAGAACGATTTATAAGGGATCTGTATCGGGCTATAGACCGATTCATACCATAATAAACACGTTTGTTGATGGTCATGAGAGGATCCGTCGTACAAAATTTCAGGCATATCGGGTAATAACTGCGACCTCTAGGGGTCAAGAAGTCAAGATCCCAGATCGGTTTATATGGCAGCTATATCAGGTTATGAACCGATTTGAACCTTATTTGACACAGTTGTTGAAAGTAAAAATAAAATACGTCATTCAAAATTTCAGCCAAATCGGATAGGAATTGCGCCCTCTAGAAGTTCAAGAAGTCAAATCCCCAGATCTGTTTATATGACAGCTATATCAGGTTATGGACCGATTTCAACCATATTTGGCACAGTTGTTGGATATCATAACGAAATACATGGTGCCAAAAATTCATTCCAATCGGATAAGAATTGCGCAATCTAGAGGCTCAAGAAGTCAAGACCCAAGATCGGTTTATATGGCAGCTATATCAGGTTATGGACCGATTTGAACCATACTTGGCACAGTTGTTGGGTATCATAACAAAACACGTCGTGCGAAATTCCATTTCAATCGGATAAGAATTGCGCCCTCTAGAGGCTCAAGAAGTCAAGACCCAAGATCGGTTTATATGGCAGCTATATCAGGTTATGAACCGATTTGAACCATACTTGGCACAGTTGTTGGATATAATAAAAAAACACGTCGTGCAAAATTTCATTTCAATCGGATAAGAATTGCGCACTCTAGAGGCTCAAGAAGTCAAGACCCAAGATCGGTTTATATGGCAGCTATATCAGGTTATGAACCGATTTGAACCATACTTGGCACAGTTGTTGGATATCGTAACAAAATACGTCGTGCGAAATTCCATTTCAATCGGATAAGAATTGCGCACTCTAGAGGCTCAAGAAGTCAAGACCCAAGATCGGTTTATATGGCAGCTATATCAGGTTATGGACCGATTTGAACCATACTTGACACAGTTGTTGGATATCATAAAAAAACACGCCGTACAAAATTTCATTCGAATCGGATAAGAATTGCGCACTCTAGAGGCCCAAGAAGTCAAGACCCAAGATCGGTTTATATGGCACCTATATCAAAACATGGACCGATATGGCCCATTTACAATACCAACCGACCTACACTAATAAGAAGTATTTGTGCAAAATTTCAAGCGGCTAGCTTTACTCCTTCGGAAGTTAGCGTGCTTTCGACAGACAGACGGACGGACGGACGGACAGACGGACGGACATGGCTAGATCGACATAAAATGTCACGACGATCAAGAATATATATACTTTATGGGGTCTCAGACGAATATTTCGAGTAGTTACAAACAGAATGACGAAATTAGTATACCCCCCATCTTATGGTGGAGGGTATAAAAATCATATCCCGAATCGGTAACGGTACCAGGTAGCCTATGACATATACCTGCCTTTAATCCTTTGTCGAGCTTTGGTTAATTTTTTTCGCGCCTTGGTGATAAATACCTCTCCGACCTTTATTTGCAATAAAAATCCATTACAGCCATGGGAGAATAGTTCCAACGTACTTGGGGAGTACTGGAGGGATGATTCTATTCGGTTCGGTAGATTTAAATGGCTGGAGAGTGCAAAACAACCACACTATCTTCTTCTCAAAGACAATGTCACCGATGAGATCTTCTGTAGAGGCGGGTCCTTAAAACGTAGCGTTATTTTGACCACCCACCTTCTCTACCGAGCATGGCAACTAAGTAGTATCTGTTTCACCTCCTCCCGCTGCTCTTTGTACAAGTCCTATCTTTCTATAACAAGAAGCTTGGCTGGCTAGTATTCTCCGAAAACACATTTCCCAACCTAGATGCCTCACCTGATGGTGCCTTCCAATTCTCCATAAATTTTCGCTTAACGAAAATTCTCCTTTAACGAAAGTACAAAACCATTGCCATTCACAAAGTTCAGTGCATTGCCCTCTGCAGATTACAAACATGCCATAGAAATAACAAAATTTTCCTTTAGTAGGTCTAAAATGCTTTCACACAATGTGTCGGCATGAAATTTTTTTTAGCAACACTTCATTAAAAATTGTTTCGACTTTTCAAACAATTGTTCACCTTAAAATTGTTTGCAACTGTTGAAATATGCTCCTTATAGTGCCAACATTGATTCATGGCTGGGCCCATGGAAGTGCATACTTGGTCAAGCGTTGAAGTTATTTTTGGTATTTGCGCTTAGCTTCGCCCTGGGCCATTGAGCACTGAGCTGGTAAAGAAGAATAGCCGATGGGCAATGTTCATTCGGTAGTCATACAGCAAAACACAAACACACACACACACTCACACACTATGCACATATGCCCCTAAATGCATGCACGTATATGCCTACATGAGTAGCAACACACCTTTCGGTTTAATGGTCCCATGAAGAAAATGTTTTTGCAATGTTGTAAGCAATCGCTCTACACATCTTTACATGACATAGACACACACACACACACACACATATGAATATATGCAAGCTAACAAACAAATAACTTTTTTGTCTATTGATGAAATGAAAGTCTTGCTACAACAGGGGTATGAGATGGTGGACAAACGGCCAGCAACACAGACATGGCAACTGTCTATGTGTGGTGTGTGATAAGGAAATGTTTAAAAAAGAAACCTAATCCACTTTGCAATAAATTTTTCCTCTGGTTTAAAAGAGATTCTAAAAGCATTGAATAACCGAATGTTTTTAAATACACATGTCTCCAGCGTAGTATGTATGTGTATTCATATAATAGGGTGTACCGTAAATGAGAACTTAATTTGCTTATTATTCGAAATGTTGGATAGGAGGCAGATCATGGTAGCTTTTCTACGAATAGGTCGATAGCGTTAATGACACCTCCATGATGAAGAATTTCTCTCCTATCGTGTTAGTCCATGACATAGGAGTAAGAGCAGAGACAACGGAAGACATGTTGAGACTTTTGAGACAACGGAGTTGAGGCATTTTCTGCAGGATACGATAGAACACAAGGAGATAACGCAGTTGAGGACTTTATGCTAGACAAAGTCAAAGCTTCCAGTTATTTAAGTAAGCAGGACTTAAGGCAATATTTCCGGCATTATTTTGGGAGGCCAACGTGGCTCAGAGGTTCGAACCCATGCTGAACGCATGGGTTTGAATCCTGGTGAGAACATCAGAAAAAAATTTTAAGTGGTGGTTATCCCCTCCTAAAGCTGGCGACATTAGTGAGGCAGTGTGACATGTAAAAACTTCTCCCCATAGACATGTGGCACTGCGGCATGCTGCTCGAACTCGCCTATAAAATGGAGGTCAGAAAAAGGTTTAGAAGGCTACGGATAATCCAACGCCCCATTTGGTCGCTATGTTCATAGCGTGTTTAGGACATATACTCCGAAGGCCCGGTAGAAGGCAATGCTGGTTCATACCCAAGTCCGGCAAGGCACGTTATGTAGCACCAAAGGCCTATGAATTATAAGTCGTACGTCCTTTTTACTCAAAACCGTGGAGCGTGATGCCAAGTAAAATGCATAGCAATGCATGCAACATGCCTGTGTCAAAAGAAGATTGATGAAGACTGCCCTGCTCGTGGTTGTGTAAATAATAGAGTAAAGTTTCGATGTCAGGATGTACACGTCAGCGGTATACATGGATGTCAAAGGGGCTTTTGACAATGTGAGAACCGACACACTGATGCAACCTTTGGACCAGTTCCGGACGGACCGAATCCTTAGGAACTGCATGAATCATATGCTAAGGAGCAGCCGGAAAAATTGTGGTTTTCATGATTGAAGTAGGATGGTACAGGGCACGTCAAAGGAGGGCATTTTATCGCCCATCATAAATAGTGTACTTCGAATCCTTAAGGTTGAGGGATTTTAAATTGACTGAATAGTCAGAATGTAAGATAAAAACTATTCTATATAGCAGGCGATCTTAATATACTCCTAAATGATTGGATTGGAGATGACAAACGATTGAGCTAGCCCTGTGGGTCTGAATGTAAGCCCAGACGAAACTGTGATCTGCCTACTATATTATCGTAGAAAACTAGTCTGTCAGCATGTTTTCCGATTAAACAGTGACCTGTCATGACGGACACAACGACTGAGAGGTCTGTTCTAGCCAATGACAGCAAAGCAGTAGACCTCTTCAAGTCTAGATGAGGCCACATAGTTTTGGAATGCTCACAGCCCCCTCTTTGTGACCATCTATCATTCGTTGCCCTTCGGGCATGGTCCTGAAAACTTAGCTTACATGTCGCTAGAGGCATACCCACAGATCCAGTGTCCCTGGTGTGTGTAAGGTAGTTCCTAGTCTCGCAAGCTCATCTGCATTAGAATTCCCTGGGATATCTATGTGACCCGGCACCCAGAACAGGTGAATTTGAAACTGCTCAGCCATCTCGTTGAGACATCTGCGATAGTCGAACAATGTGAAATACTTAGGAAGCGATCTTGAAAGAAAAACTAAACAGGAAAAGTCACATCCAGGGGCGTAGGCTCAAAGAAATTGGGCGCTATGAGGCACATTTCGCTCAGTGTAGTCCACTGGCTCTACTGAAGCGTGATTAGACCAATACTAAGATACGCCTCAGAAGTTTGGTGGACTGCGATGGATAGGCGAAGCTTGAGGACCACTCCTTTTAGGGCACTGGGGACTTTTCTAGATATTCGTCCCATAGACAAACAGATTAAGTGTGAGGCAGGCACTGTGACTATGCGACTTAAGACGATGGGAGGGGTAACCTGAATAGAATGGAAGAGGTTACCTGAGGCGACACTTGATGTCGGCCACGCCCACTGGGGCATTCAAAATTATTCTGGATATTCGGCTCATAGACATAAAGATTAAATGTGAGGCAGCCACTGTGACCATACGGCTCACGGCAATGGGAGAATGAATAGAGGATATAAGCAGGTAGTGGTGACGAACAGTCTTGGAGTGTAAGAAGAAGATTAAAGCCTTCTCTGACTATAGCACGATCCGCATTGTTTGCGTGCCGGGTCATAGCGGAATAAGGAAAACCGTCCAATTTTACTATTCGCGCGTCATAGAGTACAAAACCAAGAACGTATGCCTCCCCCAACAGCAACGTTACTACGCAAACTGCTACAGACGCTACATACGAGAGCGAGGCCGCAATTAAAATAACTGTGCGCTCAGCAATAGGCCCAGGAAGTGGCACAACTGTAAAGCCAAGGCGTTAATGGGCTGAAGGGCGTCAAGGTCATTGGTTGCGGTAACGAGAGCCAATCTCGTTACCTTCATCAATGGTCTTTAACCCCTTTGGCCTGGCATGATGATCGAATTGGTCCCGATAGATTAAATTTCCCATCGTTTCCAGAACAGAAGCGTGTATCAGCTCAGCAAAGGACGAATTAACTCAGACTCAGAATTAAGGGAAATCAGTAAGGAAATGCAAAAATCGGGCGGCACCGACTATTTAATACCCTACATCTACCCTACAATTATAAAAAAGGGCAATAGATAAAGGTACATGACAGCTACATCTTAATCGGAACCGATTTTTTTCGAACAGCTATACCAGATTATGAACCGATTTAAATCATACTAAACACAGATATTGAAAGTGATACCAAAACACCACGTTCAAATTTTCAGACAAATCGGACGAGAATTGCGCCCTATAGAGGCTCAAGAAGTCAAGACCCAAAATCGTTTTATATGGCAGCTATATCGAAACATGCACCGATATGGCCCATTTACAATTCCAACTGACCTACACTGATAGGAAGTATTTGAGCAAAATTTCAAGCTCCTAGATTTACTCCTTTGAGGGTTAGCGTGCTTTTGACAGACGGACAGACGGACAGGTGGACGGACAGACTGGCGGACGGACAGACTGGCGGACAGACTGGCGGACAGACGGACGGACAGACGGACGGACGGACGGACGGACAGACGGACGGACAGACGGACGGACAGACGGACAGACGGACGGACGGACGGACGGACAGACGGACGGACAGACGGACGGACAGACGGACGGACAGACGTCTATAAGCTCAAGAATTCAAGACAAAGATTGGTTTATATGACAATATATGGAAACATGGACCGATATGGCCCATTTACAATCCCAACCGATCTACACTGATAGGAAGTATTTGAGCAAAATTTCAAGCTCCTAGCTTTACTCCTTCGAAAGTTAGCGTGCTTTTGACAGACGGACGTACGGACGGACAGACGGACGGACAGACGGTGGGACAGACGGACGGACAGACGTCTAGAAGCTCAAGAATTCAAGACAAAGGTAGACGGACGGACAGATGGACGGACAGACGGACGGATAGACGGACGGACAGACGGACGGACAGACGGACGGTCAGACGGACGGACGGACAGACGGACGGGCATGGCTAGATCGACTTAAAATGTCATGACCATCTCAGGGTCTCAGATGAATATTTCGAGGTGCTACAAATGGAAGGTATAATAAATCCTATATAGATTTTCCAAGTCGAGAGACGCGGATTAGAGATTGATTTTATATTCTTGATTTGTTCAGAGAATTTTCTTAAAAATTACTTAATTTTTCTCTCGAACCACCTGAATGTCCTACAAATAAGAATAATGTTACCATGTACAACGTCAACAGCATTTGACGGCTTCAGCCTACAACATAGGAGAAGCGACACAATGTTGTTGTACGTACTGCTGGCAGCAGTGACAGTGAAAAATTTGTTTAGTCGCTTTCATAGAATGACACTTTGTTGGCTTTGATAAAGTGTGCGGAATTTTTGGAACAGTTATACGGAAATGCCTCAATAGAAGCGCGCTTAGTAGGCGCACTACTAATGGTTGGGCAGGAAAACCTATTACTGCACTTTGACCTGTTCGAAGACAAAAAAAAAAAAAAATAGTGTCAACTGAGTTAGCAAAATAGTAACACGGTTAGAACTGCATTCATCTCCAGTAATCCGTATTAAAACCACCATTGGAACGTTCCATATATACTCTCCTGGATAAGTCACAACTTGTTTCTTCGAAATGTAGTGGGTGGATAAGCGGCAACTGCAAGGGTTTGGGAACCAAGGAAATTAATCCGGAATATGTGTTTGTGAGTAATTGCAAGCTGTTAGTGGGCTAAGAGTAAGTGTCATGTCTCTGTAAACTTTCAGTAGGATGAAAGTATGTTCATTTTGTTTGCATTCCATTTTTGTGTTTCCTTGCAAAATTATTTTGTACAAGACCCAACCAGCCCAACTGTGGACTAAATTTTACCATAGCCACCTATGACCTATAGTCGAATGACCTGAGGGGGCTGTATAATTGAATACATGCCATCTAATTGAACTGTAAAATGTGATGACCTTCTTAGGCAAGCTTCCAAGCATGAACAATTTTTGCATATGTCGCCAAAGAGAAACCAGAAACATGATTTGCATAAAACTAACCAACCAACCAACCAACCAATCAGCAGCCAACTAAACAACCACCCGCCGCGGAATGGCAACTGACATTACAAAACTATTTGAAATTCACATATATCAAAAAGTAAGATGTCCTTGAGTTGGCTAAAACTAAAAAAACGAAAAAAAACGGTGAAAGTAAAAAAAAGTATTTCCTATTTGTTTGTTCTTGTTTTGGGGTTTCCCATAGAAATGTATGAAATAATGAAATTTCCACAAAGTGGATGTATTTGTTGTTGTTTTTTTTTTCGTCGTCTCTTTTTTTTTTTTTTTTGCTGGGCAACTAGACCAAAGCGGAGTAAGGCTTGGCGGTGTTGGTGGCTGTGCTGTTATGTTTGGATGTTGCCACCATCTTCAGAGAAGTTTGCAGCAAATTCTCACGTACTATTCAAATGGTTGGAATGGTATTTGCTGCGGTCCGGAAGATTGAAGAGCCTTTGCACCAAAAACTGTCGGAAACATAAAGAACAAGAGTAACGACATGGCCGCCTACCTTCCCCCATCGGTTGACATATCCCCGTTTACACTTTGTGTATTTCTCACAGACTTAATGAACTTTAAATGCATTGAGAGTGAATTTTGCAACAACGTCGTTGGCAAATCCAATTCAAACATTCCACCACCACCACCACCAACACAGGGTTCATATGCATATATCTACGCCCTCAACTTTGCCACCCTTTGCCAAGGATGTACATTTGGCAGGAAGCCATAAAAATCCTTAATTCATTCGAAATAGCGACAGCGCTGTTGAAAGAAATCATAAAGAAGCACAATTTTATTCACTGAGTTGCTATTGGAAAATTCAAAATTTCATTTGTGGGCTTTAGTCGAACAAAGGCCACAATTAAAAGGATCATCGATTATACAGGCAAAGCAGTGACATTGAGGGTTTGGCAAATTCAATGCTAAAATGCATTAAAACATGGCATTGTAATTGCATATTAGCATAATTCAATTTAATGCGAAAGCTTCGTCTGCAGGGATTAGAAATGGCTGCAAGTTGAATTTAATTAAATAGTTTATAGTCGCAATTGCAAAATTGGATTTAACATTGAAATTATGATAAAAGCCAATGGATGAGAAGTACTAAAATGCCTTTTGGTCCTTATATTTGGATTGAAATTTTGTTTTTCGATTCGTTTTCTCTTACGAGACGAGCTTAATTATTGAAAATTACAACATACAAACCACTGTGGGACGAGTTGCGTCCTTGGTTAGGGGACTTGTTCAACCACATGAGATATCGAGGGTCCTACAATGGTAGGCCGTACTTATATCGAACATAACGCGTAAACGGGTTAACGGTTTGAGTACGATACTCACCAAGTTTGACACCTTTCACACCAGCTTTTCTGTTCGTGCGGTGGAATTCCTGTGCTGGATGATTTGTATACCCTACGCCACAGTGCATTATAACTTAGTGCATTTGTTTGTAACACTCAAAAGGAAGAGAGATAGACCCATTGACAAGTATACCGATCGGATTAGAATCACTCTCTGATTCGATTTAGCTATGCCCTTCTGTGTGACTGTATGTCCGTCCGTCTGTCCATGTTAATTTGTGTACAAACTACAGGTCGCAATTTTAATCCGATTGTCTTCAACTTTGGTACAGGCATGTTTTTCGGCTTAGAGACAAAGCCTATTGAATTTGGAAAAAATCGGTTCAGATTTGCATATATATCTTATACAATATATAACAAGTAAAAAGGCGTTAAGTTCAGCCGGGCCGAACTTTGGGTACCCACCCCCTCGGGTATATATGTAAACCATCTTTCATCAAAATTCGGGGAAAATTTCATACCTTATGTCCCATATCAGTTATATCAAAAATGTTCCGATTTGGACCAAATACTAATAAGTACAGTAGCCATATCTAAAATAAACCGGTCTGAACCATATACGACACGGATGTCGAAAAGCCTAACATAAGGTGCTGTGTCAAATTTCAGTGAAATCGGATTATAAATGCGCTTTTTAAGGGGCAAAGACTTTAAATCGAGATATCGGCCTACATGGCAGCTATATCCAAATGCCTCTTTTATGGGCCCAAAACCTCCCCTTACCCTAATTTTGAAAAACGCCAGATTTCGGAGATGGGTGGTGCGGTTAAAGCGAAATTTTGTGTGTTCTCATATAGTACCCTAAAAATAAAAATTTGATATCCAAATTTCGGATGTGGTACCTAGGGGGCTGCCCCATCCTAAAACCTACCAAACATATATTTATGGGGCTTAAATAAAAGGTATTTGAATGTAGAATACGAATTTGATATCAAAATATGGGACCAAGTGCTTTGGGGCCTCTTACCAAAAACATCCCTAAAAGGGGACAAATTTACGACCATAGCAATATGGGGCTCAAATGAAAGGTCTTTGGGGGTAAAGGTCTTAAAGTGTAACACGAATCCGATATACATTTTCAAGGCCAACTAACTAAGTGGCAGCGCATCCCACAAAACACCCCACAAAGCTGGTCATGTTTGCCGACTATGGAAATATGGAGCTCAAATTAAAAACATGTGGGAGTAGACCACATATCTGATATCAACATTAGGGGCCAACTGTCTAGCGGACGTCCCACCACCATAACAATCCTCAAGTAGGACGTATTTGTTCACCAAGACAATTTGGGTCTTCAAGACAGTGGAACTAAATATTCATAGTTTTTAGGGCCAATACCTCAAACCGGACATATTTGCTGACTTTTGCAATATGAGATTAGAAAACGAATTTCATATCCAATATTGAGGGCAATGGCAATATGGGGTTCAAATAAATGATACATAGATATATGAGAATGGAGCACGTTGCTGATATATTTTCCGGGCTTAGTGTTTGGGGGACCACCCCAATCTCCAAAACACCCCTAAATCGGGCATATTTACCGACAGTGTCAATGTGGAGCTTAAATGAAAGGAATTTAGGGGTAGAGCAAGAATTTATTCCCATTTTCGGGACCAATTTTTTGGGGGCCAACCCCCTTTCCCAAAATACCCCACAAACAGCAATTTTTTAGTGATCATCGCAATATGGGGCTCAAATAAAGGTATTTGGGAGTAGAATACGTATTTGATATCCAAATTTAGGACCATGTATTTAGGGCATCACCCCTTTCCCAAAACACCCCCAAAGGAAAAAAAAATTTCGACCATGCCAATATGTGGCTAAAATGAAACGTTTTTAAGATTAGAAAACGAATTTGATAACCTATTTTGTGGCCATGTCTTTAGGGGACGCCTCATCCTGAAAACTCCTCTTAAGCCAATGGCAATATGGGATTTAAATAATTTGTATTTGAGAGAAGAGCACGGTGTTGATATTTTTTCAGGGCCAAGTATCAGGGGGACCACCTCTCCACCGAAACCACCACTAAATCAGAAATCATGAGTAGACGGGCTGAAATGAAGTATTTTAAGAATGAAGTACACCTTATATCCAAACTTAAATTCGTAGACCAACTAAGACCATATGGGATTCAGATAAAGGCACTTATATTGTTAAACTGTTAGTCCAGCGATATGCTATTTTCGTAGCATGGTATTTCACTAAAAAATCTTTAATTGACGAAAATAAATATTCCAAGGAAACTTTTGTTCCATATGAAGTAAAAGAAGGCGCAGCGGAGCGGGCCCGGGTCAGCTAGTCCGATTTGCATGAATAATGTAATAAAATGGTCATTTGTTAACCGATTCTCTTGAAATTTGAAATTTCTTTTGAGTTTCGACATTACCGGTGAATTTCATGGAAATCGGTTCAAATTTAAATGTAGCTCTCATATACATATATATCGCCCAATTTTCACTCCTAGAGCCACAGCAAGCAAATTGCCGATTCTCTCGAAACATGGCGAGAAGGATTTTCTTATGACTCTCGACATTACTGGTGTATTTCCTAGAAATCGGTTAGATTTAGATATAGCTATTGCAGATTGTTGAATTTTAATGTCAAAATGCGGGCTCTAGTTCATCGTGCTCAAATTGTGCCAGCGACGAAGCTCATTTTTGTCTCACTGGGAACGTCAATAAGCAGAAATGTCAATTTTAGACTTAAGATCACTCAGTAGCATAGCAAGAGCTATCAATGCATACAGAACAAGTAAAAGCGTGCTAAGTTCGGCCGGGCCGAATCTTATATACCCTCCACCATGGATCGCATTTGTCGAGATCTTTTCCCGGCATCTCTTCTTAGGCAAAACAGGATATAAGAAAAGATTTTCTCTGCTATTAGAGCGATATCAAGATATGGTCCGGTTTGAACCACAATTAAATTATATGTTGGAGACCTGTGTAAAATGTCAGCCAATTCGAATAAGAATTGCGCCCTTTGGGGGCTCAAGAAGTAAAATAGAGAGATCGATTTATATGGGAGCTGTATCGGGCTATAGACCGATTCACACCATAATAAATACGTATGTTGATGGTTATGAGAGGATCCGTAGTACAAAATTTCAGGCAAATCGGATAATAATTGCGACCTCTAGAAGCTCGTGAAGTCAAGATCCCAGATCGGTTATATGGCAGCTATATCAGGTTATGAACCGATTTAAACCATATTTGGCACAGTAGTTGGATATCATAACAACACACGTCGTGCAAAATTTCATTCAAATCGGATAAGAATTGCGCACTCTAGAGGCTCAAGAAGTCAAGACCCAAGATCGGTTTATATGGTAGCTATATCAGGCTATGGACCGATTTGAACCATACTTGGCACAGTTGTTGGATTTCATAACAAAACACGTCGCGCCGAAATTATTTCAAATCGGATAAGAATTGCGCTCTCTAGAGGCTCAAGAAGTCAAGACCCAAGATCGGTTTATATGGCAGCTATACCAGGTTATGAACCGATTTGAACCATACTTGGCACAGTTGTTGGATATCATAACAAAACACGTCGTGCAAAATTTCATTCTGATCGGATAAGAATAGCGCACTCTAGAGGCTCAAGAAGTCAAGACCCAAGATCGGTTTATATGGCAGCTATATCAAAACATGGACCGATATGGCCCATTTACAATACCAACCGACCTACACTAATAAGAAGTATTTGTGCAAAATTTCAACAGGCTAGCTTTACTCCTTCGGAAGTTAGCGTGCTTTCGACAGACAGACGGACGGACGGACAGACGGACGGACATGGCTAGATCAACATAAAATGTCACGACGATCAAGAATATATATACTTTATGGGGTCTCAGACGGATATTTCGAGTAGTTACAAACAGAATGACGAAATTAGTATACCCCCCATCTTATGGTGGAGGGTATAAAAATATTGGTGTTAATGCTCTTAGGCTGGGATTACTATGCCGCAATAGTAATTTCAATAGACCACCAGTATTATCATCATCAACACCATTGCCATAAAAATCAATTGTGACAATTCGTGTGTTTGCTTTAATGTTTTAACATTTTCATTTTATTTAAACAAATTTGGTGAATTCTCAATTAAACAAAATAAATACAAATGCAAATTTTAAATAGTAGTTCATTTATTGAAAAATGTCCCTGGGGTAAAAATGCACACAGTTGGCGAAATGCGGAAAATTTAATTATGGAAAATTTTTATGTGACAACTACTCATCCATGCAACTTTTAGCCCCATATATCCATCAATAATAATTAAATCTAATGATGTGCCATTGATTTAGTTACCCATACCCGAGGCGAATGCTAGTAACAACTCTGTCAATAGGAAATGCAATTATCGAAAAGGGGATTTAGTTGAGAACTCTTTACCGCAACTGTAGAATAAATGCATTGATGTGGGGTGAATAAAAAATGTAGGACTAATCCATTTCTAGGACATCCATTCATAATGATTGATGATAATGAACTTTCCTATTGCCTTAAAAAAAAGTCCTTCAGCCATTGTTTCCTTTTGATGTTGAGGAAATCGTTTAATGTTATTATTTGGTTTAATATATTCTTCAAATTCCTTGGTTTAGTTTAAGAAAGTGCTTTAGATTCCACTGGTGTAGATTAATGTAAAGGAAAAGCTTTTAACAAATTATTTATTTCTTAAATATTTCGAAATTGAAAATAAAGTCTTCTCCTTGCGTATGGCATTAAGTCTTTAAATGTGTACCTCTTTCAGGTAAACAACCAACAATAAGTATCCTTTAGACACTCACACTCACACCCACACTTCCATGAAAACACATTACAAACTTAAAGCTTTGTCATACTCTCTTTAATTGGACAAAGTTTGCTCTACTTAAAAGTAAGGCAGAGAAAAGGAAATGTAATCAAGACTTATGGATGTTTTAAATTGAATGTTTGCAAACCGGTGATATGGCTCTTCCCTCTTGGCCAGCATAGGCAGTCCTTTCCGATTGACACAATACCAAAGTTTTCATTCACATATTCAAATGAAAACATCATTCGTTGGCATCATTGTCATCAACAGCAGCAGCAGCATCATCATTAAAACCTGCAGGAATTTTGCATTGCAGACATGAGCAAAGCCATGAATTCGGATTTCGGTTTCGTGGAATGCAACAGTAAAATGATGTGGGTGCAATACAGCAGCTAATATAGATTTCAAAGAAAATGCAACAGATTCGAAGGTGAACACATGTATATATTGGAGCTTTATCTGACTCTGAATCAATTCTTGGAACTATTAAAGTCACGCAAAGCCAACCATTTGACATTCTACAACATTTGGGTATTCAGGCTAACTAGTCGAAATTGAAATCTGCCAAAATGTGAGGTGGAGAACTTTGACCAAAATCCGTATGTATTGTGGTAGTCATAGAGAAAATCGCTGTGACAAATTTTGAAATGATCGGCTGATAAATGCGCTTGCAATAACTAAATCTGCACTGATTTCTAATTCACCAGTGATCTCAAAAGAGAAACTCTGGAGTCAAACCTTAACATATGACGAAATTTTCGAAGTACTATTAGCCAAAAACGGACGAATATATATAAGAGCTATATCTTAATTACGGGTAGGTTTATTTGGCAGTCTGCCATCAGGCTCACTTAGACGTTTTCGTCCATTGTGATACCACAGGAACAGGAGAAGGAAGGTAAAATATAGTTCCTACGTTTGAACAATCCAGATCGTTTTAAATATCCCAACAACTTGTGAATGTTCACAGTGGCAAGTCAGACAAGTTTGCAAAAAAATGAGAACATGAAGTAGAACTTCTTCTGATTACCAGTGCGGAACATACGCACATAGTAGGTGTTTTTATACCCTCAACCATAAGATGGGGGGTATACTAATTTCGTCATTCTGATTGTAACTACTCGAAATATTCGTCTGAGACCCCATAAAGTATATATATTCTTGATCGTCGTGACATTTTATGTCGATCTAGCCATGTCCGTCCGTCTGTCCGTCCGTCTGTCTGTCGAAAGCACGCTAACTTCCGAAGGAGTAAAGCTAGCCGCTTGAAATTTTGCACAAATACTTCTTATTAGTGTAGGTCGGTTGGTATTGTAAATGGGCCATATCGGTCCATGTTGTGATACAGCTGGCATATAAACCGATCTTGGGTCTTGACTTCTTGAGCCTCTAGAGTGCGCAATTCTTATCCCATTGGGATCAAATTTTGCACAACATGTTTTGTTATGACATCCAACAACTGTGCCAAGTATGGTTCAAATCGGTCCATAACCTGATATAGCTGCCATATAAACCGATCTTGGGTCTTGACTTCTTGAGCCTCTAGAGAGCGCAATTCTTATCCGATTAGAAGGAAATTTTGCACGACGTGTTTTGTTATGATATGCAACAACTGTGCCGAGTTTGGTTCAAATCGGTCCATAACCTTATATAGCTGTCAAATAAACCGATCTTGGGTCTTGACTTCTTGAGCCTCTAGAGTGCGCAATTCTTATCCAATTTGAATGAATTTTGGCACGTAGTATTTTGTTATGATATCCAATAACTGTGCCAAATATGGTTCAAATCGGTTCATAACCTGATATAGCTGCCATATACACCGATCTGGGGTCTTGACTTCTTGAGCCTCTAGAGTGCGCAATTCTTATCCGATTGGGATGAAATTTTGTACTACGGATTCTCTCATGACCATTAACATACGTGTTTATTATGGTCTGAATCGGTTTATAGCCTGATATAGCTCCCATATAGATCGATCTCTCTATTTTACTTCGTGAGCCCACAAAGGGCGCAATTCTTATTCGAATTGGCTGACATTTTACACAGGTCTCCAACATATAATTTAATTGTGGTCCAAACCGGACCATATCTTGATATCGCTCTAATAGCAGAGCAAATCTTTTCTTAAATCCTTTTTTTTTTGCCTAAGAAGAGATGCCGGGAAAAGAACTCGACAAATGCGATCCATGGTGGAGGGTATATAAGATTCGGCCCGGCCGAACTTAGCACGCTTTTACTTGTTTAATAGTCTCTTCTTCTTCGAACGTTACGTTCGTTCGAGATGTATCTTATATACCCTCCACCATGGATCGCATTTGCCACATTCTTTGTATGACTTTTTCCAATATATAGACACATCTACAGGAGGCCACCGGAGCTCAGCCGTTAACTTCAAATTTCAGCCAAATCGAATAACAATTGCGCCCTCTAGAGGTTCAGGAAATCAAATTGGGCGATCGGTTTTTATGGGAGCTGCATCAGATTATGGAGGAGGCCACCGTAGAGGTAAGCTTATCCGCCTTTGACGCTGAAAGCCTGGGTTCGAATACTGGAGTGGTGATCCCCTCCTACTGCTGGCGACATTTGTGGGGTGCTTTGCCATGTAAAAACTTCTCCCCAATGAGGTGTCGCACGGAGGCACGCCATTCTGATGCAACAAAAAAAGTTGGCCCCTTAACATAGAGGTTAATCTTGAATTTGACAGCAGCCATTCATGTGTGAGAAGTTTGTCCAAGTTCCTTAATGGAATGTTCATGGGTAAAATTGCATATGCAGGTACATCTACAGATTCAGATTGACCGTATTTGGCATGGCTTCTTTTGAGTCATAAGAAAATTCTACTTTAAAATTTTAGCCAAATAATTGCGCCCCCTAGAGGTTCAAAAAGCCTAATCGGGAGATCTGTATATGTGGGAGCTACATCAGATTATACATATATTTAAACCATACTTGACACGGCTGGTGAAAACCGTAGCAAAACTTTACATGCAAAATTTCAGCCAAATCGGGTGCTAATTGCTCCTTATAGAGGCTCGAGAAGTCAAAACTGAAGATGGGTTCATGTGGCAGCTATATGAGCCGAAGAGCACAGTAACTAAAAGTCGAAACAAACCTCATGCAAAATTTCAGCCAAATAGTAAATAAGCAAAGTTGTCGATTTTGGAGTGAAGATCAGCCAGAAGCATTGCAAGAGCTACCAATGCATCCAGAAAAGTCACAGTTTGGTGCGGTTTAAGGGCTGTTAGCATCATTGGACCGTACTTCTTCAAAGATGATGCTAATCGTAACGTAACTGTGAATGGTGAGCGCTACCGTGAGATGATATCCAATTTTTTTCAGCAATATGCAAGAGCGACTTGTAGGGTCTCAAAAAGCAAAATCGGGAGATAGGTTTAGATAGAAGCTGTATCAAGCTCTATCGATGATCGATTCAGACCATATTAGATACGTATGTGGAAAGTCACGAGAGAAGCCGCTGTGCAAAATTTCTGCCAAATCGGATGAGAATTGCGCCCTGTAGCGGCTCAAGAAGTCAAGATCGATGATCGGTTTATATGGCAGTTATACCAGGTTATGAACCGATTTGAACCATACTTAGCACAATTGTTGAAAGTCATAACAGAACAGCTCCTGCAAGATTACAGCCAAATCAGATAAGATTTGCGCCCTCTAAAAGCTGCTATATAAACCATGATCGGTTTATATGGCAGCTATAACCGATTTTGATAATACTTAGAACAGTTGTTGGAAACAAAACATCACGTGCAAAATTTCAGTCAGTCGGGCGAGAATTGCGCCCTCTAGAGGCTCAAGAAGTCATGACCCAAGATCAGTTTATACGGCCCAATTTGGCATTTACAATCCCAACCAATCTGCACTAATAAAAAGTATTTGTGTAAAATTTTAAGCGCCTAGCTTTACTCCTTCGAAAGTTAGCGTGCTTTCGACAGACAGACGGACGGACGGACATGGCTGTGCAAAAACATTTAGATTACTCCTTGCAAAAATACAGGCTCTGTGTCTCCCATTCCCCGCACCCTTGAGTACTATAAATCCAGGAATTCTTAGTCTACGATCCATTCCTACACACACCCATGGTTCTTGGCAAAGAATAACGTCCAATAACTCCTGCAAGTAGATGGACCTGTAAAGCCGCCGAAGCGGCCTTAAAATGGTGGAGATTTTTCTGCTGAATCCGGACCACAGTCACAATTCCAAATTTCTACAACTGTTTTGTTTGTCTCGTCTACTAAGTCACCAAGAGTTGACCCTCATAAGATTCGTTCGATCTTGTTATATAGAAAGCTGTGGAGTAGAGAAAAAAAGTCTCAGTAGAGAAAGCTGTGGAACCCTTCTTCCTCGGCACACTTGCGGTGTAGACGATTCCTCCTTCGATGCTTTACTAGCTGCTGTTGTTGAAGTACCTTTTGAGTTCCATCCTTCCACGCTGGCGCACATGTTGAGCTTAATCCAACCGGATGACCCACCCGCAAGGGGCTAGTCGGGTCCCGTTTGGACGCCTTCCCCTCCTGTGTAGATCATCGCAGGTGGATTTTCAGTCTCCTGCAATCCCGCAGACATTAGGGATTTGGTTAATAATTCCTCAGAGAAGTGTTCAGCAACAACTGCTTAGTCGTTTCCTAATTCAACAACCCCACGACTTCTATACACCTACAGTTTCAAATTGATGAATTCGTAGGACAGACTTTTTGTGGTCTCGGCATCGGCCCGATACCAAAAACTGGAGGAGGATATTCTGCAATGAAGTCGGAGTATACCGGTGACAGTCCGTAGAATAGCAGCCGTGGAGGCCACCGTAGCGCAGATATTAGCATGTCCGCCTATGACGCTAATCGCCTGGGTTCAAATCCTGGCGAGAAAAGCAGAAAAAAATTTCAGTGGTGGTTATTCACTCCTAATGCTGGCGACAAATGTGAGGTACTATGCCATGTTAAAAATTCTCCGCAAAGAGATGCCGCTCTACGGTACACCGTTCGGACTCGGCTACAAAAATAAAGCCCCTTATTATTAAGCTTCAATATGATATATGAGAAAGTTGGCGCTGTTCCTTAATAAAATATTCATGGTGAAATTTACATATTTCCAGCATAGTTCTTCTCCTTTATCGAAAACTACCATCACCTATCTGTCCTTATGGACATTAGCGATGGTTCTTTCTATTGCTCACCTTAGTTTTTTGGGCAAGGGGTGCCCCACCTATGACCGCAGACTTTTTGGATGGCTGCGTTACCGTTTCCGAATCTAGACGTGTAGTTTTTGCGGTAGCCCGTGCAGGGAATCTCCAAACCCATAAGCGAGAGTTTTAGGATCATTCGCATTAAGCCTCTCAATAAACCTGAGAACTATGCGTTTTTTATTGGGTTGCCCAAAAAGTAATTGCGGATTTTTTAAAAGAAAGTAAATGCATTTTTAATAAAACGTAGAATGAACTTTAATCAAATATACTTTTTTTACACTTTTTTTCTAAAGCAAGCTAAAAGTAACAGCTGATAACTGACAGACGAAAGAATGCAATTACAGAGTCACAAGCTGTGAAAAAATTTGTCAACGCCGACTATATGAAAAATCCGCAATTACTTTTTGGGCAACCAGTATTATTTAAAGCCCACAATTTTCAAATGTACCCCAGGACTATGTTCTTTCTCATTCTCCTTTTCTAATTTTCATCAACGATCTGTTGGGTCAGACATCGAATCCGATCAACTCATTTGCGGGTGACAGTAATCTCTGTCATTCGTACTCATTCGACCATAGGCCAAGTCTTCGAGAGATTGAGGACAAGAGGCGTGTAATGGGCGATACACTCTGCCAGGATTTGCTGGCCATTTCAGAGTGGGTTCGAATGAATCGAGTAGACTTTAATGCACGGAAGACTCAGTACTGCTTGTTGTCACACAAACGATTCACTGACCCATTACGATCACCTTTGTCTATCAACGGTGTAGATGTTGAGCAATCAGAAGCCCTAGATGTTCTGGGCATGAAAGTATTGGGTTGCCCAAAAAGTAATTGCGGATTTTTTAAAAGAAATTAAATGCATTTTTAATAAAATTTAGAATGAACTTTAATGAAATATACTTTTTTTGCACTTTTTTACACTGATAACTGACAGAAGAAAGAATGAAATTACAGAGTCACAAGCTGTGAAAAAATTTGTCAACGCCGACTATATGAAAAATCCGCAATTACTTTTTGGGCAACCCAAACAAAGTGATGTCCGTTGGGCTAAACATGTATACGAAGTGACGAAAGAAGCATTCAAGTGTTTAGGCTTCCTTAAACGATGTAAGAATTACTTCACTCCGTCTGATCTTTTTAACATCTACACCAATTTCATAAGGCCGAAAATGGAGAACAACTCACATGTATGGGCTGAAGCTTCAAAATCATCCCTGAAGCTTCTGGACCGTGCACAAAGTAGAGCGATGGCGATGATTGGGGACATTGGGATATCCAACTCTATTGCCCCCCATCATCATTGTCGCAATGTGGGTTGTTTGGCGCTGTTCTATCGGTACTTTCATGGTGGGTGTTCGTCTGATATTCGTCTTTTTATTCCTGATGTAAGGATGTATGTCAGGGATACTAGACAATCCAGGAACTCACCCTCGTTTGTAATTGATTGGTCAGCGGACCGCACAATGCATTATAGAGAGAATTCTTATTTCGCCCGAACCGTTCGTATGTGGAATCGACTTTCAGGTAATGTTTTTCCCATCCACCTTGACATCAAAAGATTTAAGACAAATGTCAATAAGGACTACATCCTTTTCGCCTCCTCCAATTCATAATTTCCTAACGCAATGCACTGCATTCATAGGGGACATCCCCCGCATGTTGGCCGACAGAAAGAAAGGTTCGTCTTTGCTCTGAAGTCTCGAACCAGGTGTCTTCGTTTGTTTGTCAGCTAGTGGAGCCTGGTAGAGCCGCTCCACCAGACGTGATCTCAGTAGCAGACAAAATGATACGGCCTGATACCACTGAAAGGATTTCTCCTAATTTCAAAAACCGTCATCTCTCGGGCAGTTATCTTTCCCATGTTTATGGAGAGATCTTATACGAATTCCGGGTAAACCCGATTAGCTTCTGTAACACATTCATTCAATTCAACCTGGCACTTCAATACTGGTGGCTGACTTAAACTTATTATAGGTTTAAATGCTAAAACCCAAATAAACCGGTTATAGTTTCAACAACTCCAACTACAAACCAATTACAACAGTCACATACCCACATGGAAAAAATACCAAATCATTAAAGTCAAACTTGGGGAAAATTCCAAAAGAGTTAGAAAGGAAAATAACTTTTTTCCATTTGGGAATTTGAAAAGGAAATTATTACTGTAGACTTAGAGAGAAGAAAACACAAAGTGATTTTATATATCATTGAAGTGAATTTTAAATTGAAGATTGTATAATGAGTGGTGTGTGTGTGTGTGTTTATTAAAATCAGTAACAATCGTTACCAGTAAGCGAACTTGTGCTGATGATGCAAGTGCTTATGGTTTGGGGAATTAAATGAATTTAAATATTTGTTATAGTCAATCATACATCGATTACGCTCAATTGAACAAATCGGCAAAAAGGAATGTAATGGAAAGTTTCAAGCAAATAATCAGGTCACAATTGTGCGAGGGTTGGCTTGAAATTATAATCACACTCTAATTAGTTATTATATTGGGTTGCCCAAAAAATAATTGCGGATTTTTCATATAGTCGGCGTTGACTAATTTTTTCACAGCTTGTGACTCTGTAATTGCATTCTTTCTTCTGTCAGTTATCAGCCGTTACTTTTAGCTTGCTTTAGAAAAAAAGTGTAAAAAAAGTATATTTGATAAAAGTTCATTCTAAGTTTTATTAAAAATGCATTTACTTTCTTTTAAAAAATCCGCAATTACTTTTTGTGCAACCCAATATAACAAACAAGTAAAAATATGCCAAACTAGGCTGAGGCGAATCTTGGGATCCACCACCATGGGATTCTGCTAAAAATGCAATCAACATAACTTGGTTGAGGGACATACATTTAAGCTTATATGGGCGGTTTCTATGGAAGCTATAGCTGCGCAGGTTACCCCAAAATCTAAACTTAAGTTTCGGAAACGGCATCACCGTCAGCCAAAAGGCTGTGGTCACCTGGAGAGCATCCTATGCCCAAAAGAACTGAGACGAACAATAGTAATATGGGTCCAAGAACCTTTGCTAGTGTCGCTAAGGACACCTTGGTAATGGTAGTTGTTGACAAGGGAGAAGAACCGTCAATAAACTGTCAACTATATACTCTGATGTCCTTGCGGAATTACCTGGACCTCCACCAGTAAGCGACGATGCAAGTTGGTATTGTGATCGATACAAACTATTGTAATTGCAATCGGGGATCAATGCTCAATTAAGATATATCGTTGCGTCCTAAAGAAAATCTGCGAGATCTGGCCAGGCGCAGCACTGGCTCTAGTCGAGAAGGAAGATATTCCCTATCGACCAATGTCACACGCTTTGATACCAAGGATTCTCACAGATCGTCAATCCATACTTGTGAGGCTAAGGGACTGTAATCCCAAAGGGGGTTGTAATCCCTCAAGAAAATCTGCGAGATCTGGTCAGGCGCAGCACTGGATCTAGTCGAGAAGGAAGATATTTCCTATCGACCAATGTCACACGCTTCAATGCCAAAGGTTCTCACAGATCGTCAATCCATACTTGGGAGGCTAAGGTACTGTAATCCCAAAGGGACTGTAATCCCAAAGGGACTGTAATCCCAAAGGGACTGTAATCCCAAAGGGACTGTAATCCCAAAGGGACTGTAATCCCAAAGGGACTGTAATCCCTCGAGAAAATCTGCGAGAAAGAAGATTTTCCCTATCGACCAATGTCACACGCTTTGATACCAAGGATTCTCACAGATCCTAAATCCATACTTACGAGGCTAAGGGATTGCAATCCCAATCTTTCAACCATCGACTGGAAGATTGGTAGATTGGATGAGGCTGATGGCGAACGAAGACAAGCAGTATTCATACTAAACTCCAGCTGTCTTGAATACCTCAATAAGTCTGAAGAAGTTGCATCCTACGGATTCAACAAGTTGAGACTGAAGTTGTATAAAAGCATTGTGGCAGGAGAATCAGGAGACGACAGTTGTTGCTGAATACTTGTCTGAAGAACTATCGGCCTTATCTCAAAAATCTGGCGGATTGCAGGAGACTGAAAATCGCCCTACCAAGGTCAAAACAGGAGGGCAAGGCTCATAAGCGTAGAAGGGCCTTTGGGGGGTCGGCTAACCAGAAGAAGTTGTATCCTACGGATTCAACAAGTCGAGACTGAAGGTATATAAAAGCATTGTGGTTGGGGAAATAGGAGACGACACGGCAGTTGTTGCTGAATACTTGTCTGAGGAGTTATCGACGACATTGACTCAAAAATCTGGCGGATTGCAGGAGACTGCTAATCTCACAGCCACGATCAACACAGAAGGGCAAGGCTCATAAGCGTAGAAGGGCGTTTGGGGGGTCTAAAACTTTTCTGGGGGTTGGTTAGCCGACCCCCCAAAGGCCCTTCTACGCTTATGAGCCTTGCCCTCCTGTGTTGACCTAGGCTGGGCGATTATCAGTCTCCTGCAATCCGCCAGATTTTTGAGTCGATGTGGTCGATAGCTCCTCAGACAAGTATTCAGCAAACAACTGCCGAGTCGTCTCCTATTTCCCCAACCACAACGCTTTTATATACCTTCAGTCTCGACTTGTTGAATCCGAAGGATACAACTTCTTCAGACTTATTGAGGTATCCGGTGGATTATCTCCTGACGGACTCAAACGACGAGGCTAACGCAACAGTGGTGGAAACTCTGAATCGTGACTGTGGTCCAGTTTCTGCCGATAAGTCTCCACCATTGGAAGGCCGCTTTGAGCATGTTATGTTCTGCCATGACTTCCAAAATATTTGTTAAGTACGTTCCAAATCGGTCTAAAACCTGATATAGCTCCCCTATAAACCGATATCCCGATTTGACTTCATAAGCCCCTGGATTTTTGTCTGATTTGGCTGAAATTTTGCATGTAATGTAGTGTTCTGTTATGACTTCTAGCTCTCATATAACTCGATCTCCCGATTTGACTTCTTGATCGTTACAAGCCGCAATTTTTGTCCGATTTGAAAGCTGGGCTGGCTTCGCTAATGGCAAGGAGTCGAAACGGGATCCGTCAAGCCCGGTGTGGGTGGGTCATCCGGTTGGATTGAGCTCAAGGTGTTCGCCTGCGATGAAGGGCGTATCTCAAAAGGTACTTCCGCAGCAGCAGCTAGTGAAGCATCTAAGGAGGAATCGTCCTTAACGCAAAAGGTCCAGTGTCCTGAGGAAGAGTGGTTACATTGCTTTCTCAACTGCGCGTGGATGCGTAAGAAAACTCATCATGACAAACAAATTTTGTGAGAATGACATACTGGCGGATTTAAGAGACGAGGCTAACGAAACAGTTTTGGGAACTTCGAATCGTGAATATGGTCTGGTGTCTGCAGATAGATCTCCACCATTGTTACGACACATCGGTGGAGCTAAAGATCCTTCTGAAGGCAGGGGTTCCGACGTGATTCTTATCCAAGAACCATGGGTTTGTATACGACTGGGTCGTGGACTAAGAATTCCGCGATTTAAACTACCCAAGGGTACGGGGAATGGGAGACACAGAGCCTGTATTCTTGCAAAGAGTAGTCTAAATGTGTTTCTTATTCTATCGCTAAGCACTGAAGATTCAGTAGCCTTGAAATTAATAAGTCTGGTTGGCTTCCCTATAAGTTACATGATTCAATGATGCCGCCTTCAGGTCTTAAGTTGTTGGTTAAAGCCGCTTATGCAGGGCATACAAGATACTATAGACCATATTGTGTGAAAGGTTAAAGTCCAAAGACAACGAAAGAATTGGGCCCTATCCGTGTGGCTTTAGAGCTGGTAAATCCAACATAGACCAGGTATTTACACTGTGCGAAATCCCTCTTTTCGTTGACTACAAAGTCGCCTATATGTTGAAGGAATTTCAAGCCATGTCTGATTTTGGTATCACTGCAAAATTGGTACGACTTTGCAGCATGACGCTTGCTGATACACGCTCCTCAGTTAAAATAGGAAAAACCCTCTCCGAACCATTCAATACCAAATGAGGTTTCAGACAATGAGACAGCCTATCGTACAATCTCTTTAATATCCTGCTCGAGAAGATTATATGAGAAGCAGGTGTGAATAATCATGGTACACTACTTACAAGAAAACACGTGCTACTCGCCTGTACCAAAGACATCGATACCGGATGAAACAATTACAGCCTTTGAAAGTATCGAAAGAGAATCAAAGAAATTGGGTTTGACTGTAAATGGAGATAAGACTCCCACAAAGTCCTTTAAATCCGAGCAAATAAAGAAAATGAAGACGGTTGGGAACTACCACTTTGAGATGTCAGCAACTATAACTACCTCTGCACCGCCGTAATCGAAATAAATGACACCAGTTTTGAAACAAAAGAACGAATAATATTGACTAACTGATGCTACCTTGGATTGAACAAGCAGCTGTGGAACAAAGCCACCTCGACAGATGAAAATTACACTATACAAGACACTAATACTACCCGTGCTGTTGTATGGCTCCGAAGCATGGGTACATGCGACAGCAGAAGAGGAGGTACTTGGAGTGTTTGAGAGAAAAATCCATCGTATGAACCACTTGCTGTATGACGACGACAGCATAGTTGAAGGCATCAATATACAACGGTTGCGTTGGATAGGTCAGTTTGTCAAAATGAATGAAGAAGCTCCAGAAAATTAGTCTTTTACAAGAGACCACAGTAGAATACGCAAAAGGGGGAAACCAAATCACCCATAGAGTGACATCTCGAAACTGGTTTTCAGAGATTGGGGAAGAAACGCAGAAGATCGAGGCGCTTGGAAATCTATTCTACGTTCGGCTATAGGAAAAACTCATATATAGAACAGGTAAGAGCTTGCCAAGTTCGGCCGGGCCGAATCTTATATACTGTCCACCATGGATCGCACTTGACGAATTCTTTGCGCGGTATCTCTTTTTATGCGAAAAAAAAAAAAAATAATAATAATAATGAATAAAAACTGTAAAGCTACTACTATATCTATATCAAGTTATAGTCCGATTCGGACCATAAATGAATTGAACTCTGAACATTGTATAAGTCATTGTGTAATATTCCAGTCCATACGCATAAAAATTACACCTTGTAGTTGCTCAAGCAAAATCGGAAGATCGGTTTATATGGGAGCTGTACAAAGCTATAGAACGATTCAGACCATATTAGATATGTATGTTTAAGGCCATGGGAGTAGCCGTTGTACAAAATTTCCTCCAAATCGGACGAGAATTGTGCTACATTTTTATACCCTCCACCATAAGATGGGGGGTATACTAATTTCGTCATTCTGTTTGTAACTACTCGAAATATTCATCTGAGACCCCATAAAGTATATATATTCTTGATCGTCGTGACATTTTATGTCGATCTAGCCATGTCCGTCCGTCCGTCCGACCGTCTGTCTGTCGAAAGCACGCTAACTTCCGAAGGAGTAAAGCTAGCCGCTTGAAATTTTGCACAAATACTTCTTATTAGTGTAGGTCGGTTTGTATTGTAAATGGGCCATATCGGTCCATGTTTTGATATAGCTGCCATATAAACCGATCTTGGGTCTTGACTTCTTGAGCCTCTAGAGTGTGCAATTCTTATCCGATTGGAATGAAATTTTGCACGACGTGTTTTGTTATGATATCCAATAACTTTGCCAAGTATGGTTCAAATCGGTTCATAACCTGATATAGCTGTCATATAAACCGATCTTGGGTCTTGACTTCTTGAGCCTCTAGAGTGCGCAATTCTTATCCGATCAGAATGAAATTTTGTACGACGTGTTTTGTTATGATATCCAACAACAGTGCCAAGTATGGTTCAAATCGGTTCATAACCTGATATAGCTGTCATATCAACCGATCTTGGGTCTTGACTTCTTGAGCCTCTAGAGGGCACAATTCTTATCCGATTTGAATGAATTTTTGCACGAAGTATTTTGTTATGATATTCAACAACTGTGCCAAGTATGGTTTAAATCGGTTCATAACCTGATATAGCTGCTATATCAACCGATCTTGGGTCTTGACTTCTTGAGCCTCTAGAGTGCGCAATTCTTATCCGATTGGAATGGAATTTCGCACGACGTGTTTTGTTATGATACCCAACAACTGTGCCAAGTATGGTTCAAATCGGTTAATAACCTGATATAGCTGCCATATAAACCGATCTTGGGTCTTGACTTCTTGAGCCTCTAGAGGGCGCAATTCTTATCCGATTTGAATGAATTTTTGCACGAAGTATTTCGTTATGATATCCAACAACTGTACCAAGTATGGTTTAAATCGGTCCATAACCTGATATAGCTGCCATATAAACCGATCTGGGATCTTGACTTCTTGACTCCTAGAGGTCGCAATTATTATCCGATATGCCTGAAATTTTGTACGATGGATCCTCTCATGACCATCAACAAACGTGTTTATTATGGTCTGAATCGGTCTATAGCCCGATACAGATCCCATATAAATCGTTCTCTCTATTTTACTTCGTGAGCCCCAATGGGCGCAATTCTTATACGAATTGGCTGAAATTTTACACAGGTCTCCAACATATAATTTAATTGTGGTCCGAACCGGACCATATCTTGATATCGTTTTAATAGCAGAGCAACTCTTTTCTTATATCCTTTATTGCCTAAGAAGAGATGCCGGGAAAAGAACTCGACAAATGCGATCCATGGTGGAGGGTATATAAGATTCGGCCCGGCCGAACTTTGCATGCTTTTACTTGTTTGATGTCTGAAGGTGATATCAGAAACGCCAGTTCTCGGAGATGGGTGGTTTCGCGATTTAAGCGAAATTTTTTTTGCCCTTTTTTAGCAACCTAAAGCAAAAGTGTGATATCTAATTTTGGGGTTCCTAAGAGGGCCGCCCCATCCCCAAAACCTGCCAAATATAAACCAATCACGACAAGATGGGATTCAAATGAAAGGTATTTGAGAGTGGAAAACGAATCTGATATTCAAATATGGAGTCAAGTGTTTTGGGGGCCATCCCTCCCTTCCCTAAAACACCCCCCAAAACAGGACGTATTTACTGACCATGGTAATATGGAGCTCAAATAGAATGTATTTGAGAGTAAGAAGGGAATCTGTTATCCAATTGTGGGACTGAATGTTTCGTGGTTCACACCACCCCCTTAAAACCCCTCAAATCGGACATATTTACCGAAATCGCTTGTATTTCATTGTTGAATAATGATGTTGATCGAAGGTTTATAATAACGGAATGTATGGTGAAGGAATCCTTGAGAAGCTTCAAACCATTTAAGTCACCCGGACCTGATGGGATATTTTCGGCGTTACTACAGAAAGAGGCAGACTATCTGGCGCCTCGTCTGACCAAAATTTTTCCAGCGTGCCTAGGACTTTCATACATTCCGAAAGCCTGGCAGGAGGCAAAGGTGGTGTTTATACCTAAGCCAGGCAAGGCAAGTTAGGCGACACAAAAGGCCTACAGACCCATAAGCCTTACGTCCTTTCTACTCAAAACCATGGAACGTATTGTGGACAGCATAATAAAGAGTAAGACATCCAGCGAACTGATCAAATACAAAGAGCATGCCTATGTCAAGGGAAGGTTGGTGGAGACTGCCCTGCACGAGGTTGTGCATAAAATAGAAGAATCCTTCGCTGCCAAAATGTACACACTGGCGGTATGCATTAACATCGAGGGGGTTTTTAACAATGTGCGGAGAGACACACTGATCCAATCCTTAGACCAGTACCGGGTGGACCCGGTATAAACCATATGCTAACGAACAGGTGGATAAATATTAGGGAGAAAGTGGCACAGAGCACGCCACACGGGGCATTTTATCGCCACTCCTATGGGTGACCATCATAAATAACCAATTACGGATGCTGACTGAGGAGGGATTTGAACCCTTCTGCTACGTAGACGATGTTATAATACTTCTAAGAGGTAAAGATTTAAACGAGCTATGCAGAAGGGCCGAAAGGTTCTTGCCTATGGCATATGACTGGGCTAGACCCAGAGGTCTCAATGTTAACCCAGAGAAGACTGAAATGTGCCTGTTCACGAGGAAGACAAAGGTGGGCCAATTTAAGGCACCACGTTTCCTCAATAAGACGATGTCGATATCTGACAAGGTCAAATATTAAGGTGTGATCTTGGACAGGAAACTCAATTGGAAGTGTCACATTCAGGATCGTACTGAGAAGGCTCACAGATGTTGGGCACTATGTAGGCCCGTCTAAAGGCTCGAAATGGGGCCTGAATTCTAGGATAGTCCACTGGCTCTACAGGAGCGTGATAAGACCAATACTAACTTACGCCTCAGTAGTTGGTGGACTGCTATGGAGAAATAGTGCAACATATGGATCATACAACAGGTAAAGAGAACAACAGAGAACGCCCACTAAGGCACTGGAGACTATTCTAAATATCCGACCCTTTGACATACAGATTAAGTGTGGGGCCGCCACCGCGGCAATGAGACTTAAGGCGATTGGGGAATGGATTGAGGATGGTAGCAGCTCATACCATCGCGGTATAATCGAAGCGACGATAGGAACCCTGGAAGGAAGGGGAGAGGTTTCCGATCGGATACCTGAGATGAACCTTGAAGTCGAGTGCGAGGTTCAGCTGCCATCGGCACAGTCTTGGGTTGACGGAACCCTAGTATTGCCATCTTGAAGACCATGTTACACGGATGGATCAAGGCTAGAGGACAGAGTGGGCCTGGGGGTTTACATTGAAAACCCAAGGACTGAGATCTGTTTTAGACTGCCTGACCATAATACGGTCCTGTAGGCGGAGATCCGGGCGATCACGGAATGCGTGAAGTGGTGTGGTGCTAACGCGAGGACGTCGAGTCTGAACATCTTTACTGACAGTAAAATGGCCATAAGGGCAATAACAACCAGGACGGTAAGGGCACGAACAGTCTTGCAGTGTAAGAAGGAGATTAACGCCTTCTCTGAGGATGGGAAAATCCGCATCGTTTGGGTGCCTGACCATAACGGAGTAAGGGGGAATAAAAGGGCAGACGATTTGGCGGTGAAGGCCAGAGGACTGCCGTCAATAAACTTGGTTAACCTAAAGCCTTTCGGGTCGACGCAGTCCCAGTTAAGGGAGTGGGCGACGAATTCCTATGTAACATTGTGGAACAGCGAAACGGTCGGTAGGACGGCGGGATCCAGATCGTGGGGGGATCCAGATCGTGAGAAGATGAGGCTATTACTGAAAGGATGGAAGAAGGAGGTCAGTATAGCTATTGGTATCATGACGGGACACATGGGACTACGAGCTCACTTATGTAAAATCGGTTCGGCAAGTGATAGCATGTGTAGGGCATGCGGGGAAGATGATGAGACGTTGGAGCATTTCCTTTGTCAATGCCCGGCTTTTGCGTCCAACAGATACCGGTACATAGGTGGAGACACAATATCAGACATAAACCAACTAAGGGGAGTGGAATTGAAAACAATTAAGGATTTTGTAAGTAGCATGGAATTCCTAACTTAAAATTTTCTTTTTAGAGCGCACAACAAGCCGATTACTGGCTTAGGTGTATGTCCATAGTGGCATGGGGTGGACCCTCTTTTCAACCTAACCTAATCTACCGACCATGGTAATATGGATCTTAAATGAAAGGTCTTTGGGAATAGAACACGAAATTGACTTTCACTTTTGGGACCAAGTCTCTGGGGGTTCATACAAGAGGTATTTGAGTGTAGAAAGATCCACAGAAAAATTGCAATACATTTCCAACTGAAATTAGGCAGAAATATCCAAATTTAGAGTACTCCTCTACAGCATAGCATTATCGGGCGCAGCGGAGCGGGCTGGGTTCAGCTAGTGTTCCTTAACGGCCAATTTATGTAAAATAGGAGCTATGTTAAGGATTTCGACAACCGCACGTTGTCAAATTTTTCATCATCACTGATTTCAAAAAAGTTTATTTCAGTCAATAGTTTACATGTTGAAACTTAGAAAGACTTGATCGCAGTTAGACCGAACATAGCTCTTATGTTTGAAAAGCTTTCATGAAATTGAAATGAAATTGGATAACAATTATGGCTTACAGGTACAAAGTATAAAAGCGTATATCGATTGCCCCCGATGGCCTTCAACTACACAGGATTACATATTTCAAAAATATTCCATTCAACTTTATTTGTGGTTCCTCTGGCATCACATATCGTTTCATAACAACCTTCGTATTAATGTTCTGAATTTGTTGGGGCACAACTACAAACAAATACGTATGTCCTTGTGTAAATTTACACACACACACACACACGCATACACATCTCTCGCTCCGATTTTATTGTTGAGTATATGTAAATTTTTATGGAGAATTAAATGAGGCGAAACCATATCATTACAGTTTTAATTGAATTTATTTATACGAAAGTATTAAATTGATTATTTTCATACAACGAATGGAGCAAGGCACTTTACATGGATGCACACAAGCGCCATAGAGTTTTTGAATTTGCATGAAAAACGTAGCAGTTCCCACAGCCAAGTACAAAAATAGTTTTTGGCACAAAAACAAACAACTATGCTAAAAGGCGGATGTAACTGTTAGAGAGAGCTAAGTCTAATTTATAGAAATTAAATTATGGAAAAATTTCAAAACAAATAGTGTTTGGGCATAATGGTTAAATAGGCTCCCTGTAAATTGGTCTCCCAACTTGACTTCTAAAGGTAACATAAAGGCATTTTTTATCCATTTTTTATGATTGGGAGTTGTATCAGCGCTTTTAACATCCTAGGGAAATACATAACACATGCTTCTACTTTTTTATATAGTCCCCATATAAATCCATGTTTCGAGTATTATATTGGGTTGCCCAAATAGTAATTGCGGATTTTTCATATAGTCGGCGTTGACAAATGTTTTCACAGCTTGTGACTCTGTAATTGCATTCTTTCTTCTGTCAGTTATCAGCTGTTACTTTTAGCTTGCTTTAGAAAAAAAGTGTAAAAAAAGTATATTTGATTAAAGTTCATTCTAAGTTTTATTAAAAATGCATTTACTTTCTTTTAAAAAATCCGCAATTACTTTTTGGGCAACCCAATACAATTTATTAGCTGGTCAGGGCCCGCACCGCTGCGACTTCTTTCACTCTCTTATTTTATCTGAGCCTTTTACTGGCACCGTCAGGAAATAAGTCATTTTTGGGGATGCTGGTACGGCCTTTCAGATATTGCTATGGTCGGTGAAATTGTCCGGTATGGTGGTATTTTTGGGGGTGAGGTGGACTCCCATATATCAGATTCGTGCTCTAGTTTCAAATATCTTTCATTTGATCTCCATCTTGTCGTTATAGGTTTATATTTCCATTTGGCGGGCTTTGGAAGCGGAGCGTCCGCCTGGATATTCCACCCTACATAAGGATACCAAAATTTCTGTCTTTGAGTTACTATAAACAAACAAAATTTCCCTTAAATCCCCCCACCTATCTTAGAGATTTGGCATTTTTATACCCACCACCGAAGGATGGGGGTATATTCATTTTGTCATTCCGTTTGCAACACATCGAAATATCCATTTCCGACCCTAGTAAGTATATATATTCTTGATCAGCGTAAAAATCTAAGACCATCTAGACATGTCCGTCCGTCTGTCTGTTGAAATCTAGCTACAGTCTTTAAAATAGAGATATTGAGCTGAAACTTTGCACAGATTCTTTTTTTTTGTCCATAAACAGGTTAAGTTCGAACATGGGCTATATCGGACTATATCTATGTACTATACTATATGATATAGCCCCCATATAGACCGATCCGCCGATTTAGGGTCTTAGGCCCATAAAAGCCACATTTATTATCCGATTTTGCTGAAATTTGGGACAGTGAGTTGTATTAGGCCCTTCGACATCCTTTGTCAATTTGGCTTAGATCGGTCTAGATTTGGGTATAGCTGCCATATTGACCGATCCTCCGATTTAGGGTCTTAGGCCCATAAAAGCCACATTTGATATCCGATTTTGATGAAATTTGGAATAGTGAGTTGTGTTAGGCCCTCCGACATCCTTCGTCAATTTGGCTCTGATCGGTTCAGATTTGGATATAGCTGCCATGTAAACCGATCCTCCGATTTAGGGTCTTAGGCCCATGAAAGCCACGTTTATTATCCGATTTTGCTCAAATTTGGGACAGTAAATTGTGTTAGGCCCTTTGATATCCCTCATCAATTTGGTGCAGATCGGACCAATTTTGGATATAGCTGCCATATAGACCGATCTCTCGATTTCAGGTTTTGGGCCCAAAAAATGCGCATTTATTGTCCAATGTCACCGAAATTTGGAACAGTGAGTTAAGTTAAGCCCGTCGACATAATCCTGCAATATGGCACAGATCGGTTAAGATTTGGATATAGCTGTCATATTGACCGATCTCTCTTTTTAAGGTTTTGGGCCCATAAAAGGTGCATTCATTATCCGATGTCGCCGAAATTCAGGTATACAATTTTCACCGGATTTTGATGAAAGGTGGTTTTCGTATATTCCCGAGGTGGTGGGTATCCAAAGTTCGGCCCGGCCGAACTTAACGCCTTTTTACTTGTTTAAAATAGGATAAGGCGAGGGACCGCCCAATAAAGTTTGGATGTTAGATCTACTTCATTCTCTTAGTTTTGGTGGTGAATTTGAATAGCCAATCCCTTTGCTCCGAAAGTGGATATCAGATTCATACTCCCACCAGTCTCGCCACTCCCAAAAACCACATTTGAGCTTCATATTGTTATAGTCGGTATAAATGTGTGATCTAGGGGGAGTTTATGAGGTGAGGCGTCCCTGAAACACTTGGCCATAAAACAGATTTGAGCCCCCCCTTTTTGCAATAATCCACAAGTATGTGTAGTTTGAGGGGTATGCACTTAGCCCTGCATCGTGCTCTACTCTCTAATTTCCTTAATTTTAGCCCCAATTGCCATTGGTTTAGGAGGAGTTTAGAGTTTAGTTTCCTACAATCAAATAAAGGGTGATTTTTTTGAGGTTAGGATTTTCATGCATTAGTATTTGACAGATCACGTGGGATTTCAGACATGGTGTCAAAGAGAAAGATGCTCAGTATGCTTTGACATTTCATCATGAATAGACTTACTAACGAGCAACGCTTGCAAATCATTGAATTTTATTACCAAAATCAGTGTTCGGTTCGAAATGTGTTCAAATTTTGACAAATTTTGTTCAGCGATGAGGCTCATTTCTGGTTGAATGGCTACGTAAATAAGCAAAATTGCCGCATTTGGAGTGAAGAGCAACCAGAAGCCGTTCAAGAACTGCCCATGCATCCCGAAAAATGCACTGTTTGGTGTGGTTTGTACGCTGGTGGAATCATTGGACCGTATTTTTTCAAAGATGCTGTTGGACGCAACGTTACGGTGAATGAACACATTTCGAACCGAACACTGATTTTGGTAATAAAATTCAATGATTTGCAAGCGTTGCTCGTTAGTAAGTCTATTCATGATGAAATGTCAAAGCATACTGAGCATCTTTCTCTTTGACACCATGTCTGAAATCCCACGTGATCTGTCAAATACTAATGCATGAAAATCCTAACCTCAAAAAAATCACCCTTTACCTATTATTTACTACCATAGTAGGCAAACATGGCCTGTTTGAAGGGAGTTTAGGGGGCAGACCTTGAAATAATATCAGCTTTTTGCTAGAACACGATTTTGTTTGAGTCCCACAATGTGAAGCATTTTGAAGGTGGTTATCATTTTTGATCAGCGTAAAAAGCTAAGACGATCTAGCCTTGTCCGTCCGTCTGTCCATCTGTCTATTGAAATCACTCTACAGTCTTTACGAATAGAGGTATTGAGCTGAAACTTTGCACAGATTCTTTTTTTGTCCATAAGCAGCTTAAATTCGAAGATGGCCTATATCGGACTATATCTTGATATAGCCCCCATATAGACCGATCCGCCGATTTAGGGCCTTAGGCCCATAAAAGCCACATTTATTATCCGAAATTTGGGACATTGAGTTGTTTTAGGCCCTTCGACATCCTTCGTCAATTTGGCTCAGATCGGTCCAGACTTGGATATAGCTGCCATATAGACCGATCTGTCGGTTTAAGGTTTTGCGCCCAAAATTTTGGGCCCTTCGACATCCTTCTTCAATTTGGCTCAGATCAGTTCAGAGTTGGATATAGTTGCCATATATACCGATCTTTCGATTTAAGGTCTTGGGCCCAAAAAGGCGCATTTATTGTCCGATGTCGCCGAAATTTGGGACAGTGAAAACTTTATACCAATTTCGTGTTTTGTGGGGTATCACAAGGTGGCATACAAAATTTCGCTTAAATCGGTGCACCCATCTCCGAGATTTGGCGTTTTTGAAAATGGTGGTAAGGGGGAGGGTCTGCCCCCCTCAGATATCGACAACTGAAGTACCCTACTTTCACCGGAGACTCAAATTCTACCATCTGTGAAAATTAAATGAAAATCGGTTCAGCCGTTTTTAATTCTATACAAATGCTTCTTTTGACCGTGCCGAAGGGTTTTGCATGTCCGTCTATGACTCTTGAAGAGTGGCTTCGAACCCTGGTGAGAACATCTGAAAGAAATTTCGTCGACGGTTATCCCCTCACGAATGAGGGTAAGGTTTTTGAGGTATTCGTTCGTGTAAAACTGCTCTTTTAAGTGGGTTCGCTCGGCGGCACACCATTCGCTCTCAGCAATGAAATGGAGATCCCTAATAATTGAGCTCAAACTTTCGAAAGTTCAAAGGCAAATTTTCGGCAATTTTGGCATCAAAGCGAATTCATTATCGGCACCAGAGGCGTTCCCAATTTTTATACCCTACACCATAATATCGTCATTCTGTTTGTAACTACTCGAAATATTCGTCTGAGACCCCATAAAGTATATATATTCTTGATCGTCGTGACATTTTATGTCGATCTAGCCATGTCCGTCCGTCTGTCCGACCGTCCGTCCGTCCGTCTGTCTGTCGAAAGCACGCTAACTTCCGAAGGAGTAAAGCTAGCCGCTTGAAATTTTTCGTAAATACTTCTTATTAGTGTAGGTCGGTTGGGATTGTAAATGGGCCAAATCGGTCCATGTTTTGATATAGCTCCCATATAAACTGATCTTGGGTCTTGACTTCTTGACCCTCTTGAGGGCGCAATTCTTGTCCGATTTGACTGAAATTTTCCACGTTGTGTTTTAGTATTATTTTCAACAAATTGATTCATCTCGGTTCATTATCTGGTATAGCTGTCATATAAACCGATCTTGAGTCTTGACTTCTTGAGCCTCTAGATGGCGCAATTCTCCTCCGATTTAACTGAAATTTTGCACGACGTATTTTGGTAGCAATTCCAACAACTGCGCCAAGTATGGTTCAAATCGGTCTATGATTTGATATAGGTGCCATATAAACCGATCTTGGGTCTTGACTTCTTGAGCCTCTAGAGGGCGCAATTATCGTCCGATTTGATTGAAATTTTGCACGTAATGTTATGGTATCATTTCCAACAACTGTGCTTGATATGATTCAAATCGATTCATAATCTGGTATAGCTGTCATATAAACCGATCTTGGGTCTTGACTTTTTTGAGCCAATAAAGCGCGAATTCTCAACCGATTTAGCTGAAATTTTGCATGAGGTGTCTCGTTATGACTTCCAATAACTGTGCCAATTATGGCGCAAATCGGTCCATAACCTGATATAGCTGCCATATAAACCTATCTGGGATCTTGACTTCTTCAGCCTCTAGAGGGCGCAATTCTCATTCGATTTGGCAGAAATTTTGTACAACGGCTCCTCTCATGACTTTCAATATATTTTGTATGAGGTGTTTTGTTATGACATCGAATAACTGTGCTAAGTATGGCGCAAATCGGTATATAGCCTGATAAAGCTGCCACATAAACCGATCTTTGGTTTTGACTTCTTGAGCCTCTAGAGGGCGCAGTTGTCGTCCGATTTGATTGATATTTTGCACATAATGTTTTGGTTTGATTTCTAACAACAGTGCTAGGTATGACTCAAATCGGTTCATAATCATATAAACCGATCTTGGATCTTGACTTCTTGAACCAATAGAGCGCGTATATAACCAGATACAGCTGCCATATAAACCGATATGGGGTCTTGACTTCTTGAGCCTCTAGAGGTCGCAATTCTCATCCGATTTGGCAGAAATTTTGTACAACGGCTCCTCTCATGACTTTCAACATACGTGTCTAATATGGTGTGAATCGATCAATAGCTTGATACAGTTCCCATATAAACCTGTCTCCCCATTTTGGTTCTTGAGCCCCTACAAGACGCAATTCTCATCCGAATGAACTGAAATTTTACACAATGACTTCTACAATGTTCGGCATTCATTTATGGTCCGAATCGGACTATAACATCATATAGCTCCAATAGCATAATAAGAAATTCAATATTCTTTGTTTGCCTAAAAAGAGATAGCGCGCATAGAACTCGACAATTGCGATCCATGGAGGAGGGTATATAAGATTCGGCCCGGCCGAATTTAGCACGCTCTTACTTGTTTTTTTTTTTTATTTTTTTTTTCATAATTTATCAAATATTTACCATTTAGTCCATTTTTAATTTAAACATTTTACGAAAACTAATACCACCCAGCATGAACTCAAATAACGTTTTTTTTTCACAGTCGCAATTTGGTTTTGTGCTGTCGCCGTGTGATTTGCCACAAAAAGCAACCGCCACCGAGAACGAATATTAAATTAAAGTTTCATATGGCGCATGAGTTTGTTTGGACAATTGGTTCGGGCATTAGATCGGTTGTTACAGAGCCAGTGCATAATGGCTTCTGTTTAATTTATGTTATTCAACATATTTTTTTTTCTTTCTAAAATTCAATTTTTGATTTTTAATTTTATTTAATATTACACTAAAATATGTATAAATAGTGTATTTATAACGCTTGGTTTAAGTTTCCAAATAGTTTTTGGCATTCTTTGCATAGAAGTTTATTTGAATAATAAAATATTTTCAAATGAAATTGAAAAGTTGTTGTTTTAAATAAAAAACATGGTTTTATTTGGAAAACCAAATTCAAACAAGAATTTGAAACAAGTAAAAGCGTGCTAAGTTCGGCCGGGCCGAATCTTATATACCCTCCACCATGGATCGCATTTGTCAAGTTCTTTTCCCGGCATCTCTTCTTAGGCAAAAAAGGATATAAGAAAAGAGTTACTCTGCTATTAAAACGATATAAAGATATGGTCCGGTACGGACCTCAATTAAATCATATGTTGGAGACCTGTGTAAAATTTCAGCCAATTCGAATAAGAATTGCGCCCATTGGGACTCACGAAGTAAAATAGAGAGAACGATTTATATGGGATCTGTATCGGGCTATAGACCGATTCAGACCATAATAAACACGTTTGTTGATGGTCATGAGAGGATCCATCGTACAAAATTTCAGGCATATCGGATAATAATTGCGACCTCTAGGGGTCAAGAAGTCAAGATCCCATATCGGTTTATATGGCAGCTATATCAGGTTATGAACCGATTTAAACCTTATTTGACCCAGTTGTTGAAAGTAAAAATAAAATACGTCATGCAAAATTTCAGCCACATCGGATAGGAATTGCGACCTCTAGAAGCTCAAGAAATCAAATCCCCAGATCTGTTTATATGGCAGCTATATCAGTTTATGAACCGATTTCAACCATACTTGGCACAGTTGTTGGATATCATAACGAAATACTTCGCGCAAAAATTCATTCAAATCGGATAAGAATTGTGCCCTCTAGAGGGTCAAGAAGTCAAGACCCAAGATCGGTTTATATGGTAGCTATATCAGGTTATGGACCGATTTGAACCATACTTGGCACAGTTGTTGGGTATCACAACAAAACACGTCGTGCGAAATTCCATTTCAATCGGATAAGAATTGCGCACTCTAGAGGCTCAAGAAGTCAAGACCCAAGATCGGTTTATATGGTAGCTATATCAGGTTATGGACCGATTTGAACCATACTTGGCACAGTTGTTGGATATAATAACAAAACACGTCGTGCAAAATTTCATTCTGATCGGATAAGAATTGCGCCCTCTACAGGCTCAAGAAGTCAAGACCCAAGATCGGTTTATATGGCAGCTATATCAGGTTATGGACCGATTTGAACCATACTTGGCACAGTTATTGGATATCATAGCAAAACACGCCATGCAAAATTTCATTCCAATCGGATAAGAATTGCGCCCTCTACAGGCTCAAGAAGTCAAGACCCAAGATCGGTTTATATGGCAGCTATATCAAAACATAGACCGATATGGCCCATTTACAATACCAACCGACCTACACTAATAAGAAGTATTTGTGCAAAATCTCAAGGGGCTAGCTTTACTCCTTCGGAAGTTAGCGTGCTTTCGACAGACAGACGGACGGACGGACGGACGGACAGACGGACGGACATGGCTAGATCGACATAAAATTTCACGACGATCAAGAATATATATACTTTATGGGGTCTCAGACGAATATTTCGAGTAGTTACAAACAGAATGACGAAATTAGTATACCCCCCATCTTATGGTGGAGGGTATAAAAAAAAAAAATTACTGTACAACGGAAATATAACGAAAAAGGATTTTTATACCCTCCACCATAAGATGGGGGGTATACTAATTTCGTCATTCTGTTTGTAACTAATCGAAATATTCGTCTGAGACCCCATAAAGTATATATATTCTTGATCGTCGTGAAATTTTATGTCGATCTAGCCATGTCCGTCCGTCTGTCCGTCCGTCCGTCCGTCTGTCCGTCCGTCCGTCCGTCCGTCCGTCCGTCTGTCTGTCGAAAGCACGCTAACTTCCGAAGGAGTAAAGCTAGCCGCTTGAAAGTTTGCACGAATACTTCTTATTAGTGTAGGTCGGTTGGTATTGTAAATGGGCCATATCGGTCCACGTTTTGATATAGCTGCCATATAAACCGATCTTGGGTCTTGACTTCTTGAGCCTCTAGAGTGGGCAATTCTTATCCGATTGGAATGAAATTTTGCACGACGTGTTTTGTTATGATATCCAACAACTGTGCCAAGTATAGTTTAAATCGGTCCATAACCTGATATAGCTGCCATATAAACCGATCTTGGGTCTTGACTTCTTGAGGGCGCAATTCTTATCCGAATGGAATGGAATTTCGCACGACGTGTTTTGTTATGATACCCAACAACTGTGCCAAGTATGGTTTAAATCGGTCCATAACCTGATATAGCTGTCATATAAACAGATCTGGGGATTTGACTTCTTGAGCTTCTAGAGGGCGCAATTCCTATCCGATTTGGCTGAAATTTTGCATGACGTATTTTATTTTTACTTTCAACAACTGTGTCAAATAAGGCTCAAATCGGTTCATAACCTGATATAGCTGCCATATAAACCGATCTGGGATCTTGACTTCTTGACCCCTAGAGATCGCAATTATTATCCGATATGCCTGAAATTTTGTGCGACGGATCCTCTCATCACCATCAACAAACGTGTTTATTATGGTCTGAATCGGTCTATAGCCCGATACAGATCCCATATAAATCGTTCTCTCTATTTTATGTCGAGAGCCCCAATGGGCGCAATTCTTATACGAATTGGCTGAAATTTTACACAGGTCTCCAACATATAATTTAATTGTGGTCCGAACCGGACCATATCTTGATATCGTTTTAATAGCAGAGCAACTCTTTTCTTATATCCTTTTTTGCCTAAGAAGAGATGCCGGGAAAAGAACTCGACAAATGCGATCCATGGTGGAGGGTATATAAGATTCGGCCCGGCCGAACTTAGCACGCTTTTACTTGTTTTTTTTTTAATTGGTTACAATAAGAATGTAGTTTCATAAAATTGATGAACTAGGCTATCCAATCTTATGAGAGAAGATGTACCATTTAACAAAATTTGTTGTACATGGATGTAAATAAAGATAGAACCACTTAGAAAGTCATGCTGCTACCAAGAGTGTCGAAATGCTACCGAAGACAAGAGTGCGGCGTACAGAGCAATCCCGCAATCATTAACTATGCCCCTGGTGAAGGAGAGGAAGAGAAGCAGAGCATAGAATGGTATATTCGGCAGAAAGAAAAGGCTTCTATTCCTTTACATGCTCCTCAGCAAAAATAGGAAATAATCTCTCCTAACCATTCAAGACCAAGCGAGGTTTCAGACAAGGAGACAACTTGTGATTTCGTGTGATTTCTTTAATATCCTGCTGGAGAAGATTAAACGAGATGTAGATGTGAATACATACTCACAAGAAAACACATTCTATTCGCCTAATTTTATTTCACATACCAAACAAAACAAGTAAAAAGCATTAAATTCGGCCGGGCCGAACTTTGGATACCCACCACCTCGGGTATTTATGTCAACCCTATTTCGTCACAATCCGGTGAAAATTGGATAACTTAAGGAACTCACTGTTTAACATTTCAGAGAAATCGGGTAATGAGTAAAGCTTAATGGGCGGGAGATCGGTCTATATGGCAGCTTTATCTTAATATAGTCCAATCTGCACCATATTTAAGTCAGTTGTCGGGAAGCTTAAAATAATCCACTTTTGCAAATTTCAGCGAAATCGGGTAATAAATAAAGCTTTTATGGCCTTCAGACCCTTTATCGGCAGATCGGTCTATATGGCAGCTATATCTTAATATAGTCCGATCTGCACCATATTTAAGTCAGTTGTCGGGAAGCCATAAACTACTCACTGTTTCCAATTTCAACAAAATCGGATGAAAAATAAAGTTTTTTATGGGCATTAGATCCTTTATCGGAAAATCGGTCTATATTGCAGCTATATCCAAATATGGTCCAATTTGGCCCATTCATGAACTTAACTAGCGTGCATCAAAAAGACGTAACTGTGCCAAATTTCAGCTCAATATCTCAATTTTTGAAGGCTCTAGAGTGATTACAACAGACGGACGGACAGACACACGGACATCGTTAAATCGTCTTAGAATTTTACGACCGAATCCGAAATATATATACATTGTAGGGTCGGTCGAAATTTATATTTCGATGTGTTGCAAACGGAATGAGTAAATGAATATACCCCTTATCCTACGGTGGTGGGTATAATAAAAATTAAAGGTATGTGAAAGTCGAAAACGAATCTTATCCACTAAGGATCCATATCCATATAAACCGATCTGCCCCACGCAGATCTTGTATTTCTGGCAAACAACCTCAAGACAGGAATCAGAAAACTTCCGATTCCGAAGACTTCCGATTTCCGAAGAACACGTACCGTGCAAGAGTCTCAGCCTTAGGGAGATTTTCGTTGCCACACAACCAACATAAAAGGACGCCGATAGAGGGAAGCAAAGCAATCAGCACCGGGAGATTTTCATTGGCCCACACCTAACAAAATGGGCCAAAAAATCGAGCACAGCAATCAGCACTTCCCTTGTGGCACTTCTTCAAAGATTCGCACCGCCAGCATCCAATGAAGAGCACACTCAATTTTGAAGAATTTTAAATTAATGAGTTTACTTTACTTAACTTTAATTGGTTATGACAAAACATTTCTTCCACTAGACGAAGGTAGAATATCATTCCAAGCGCCTAGATCTTCGGCGCTCTTTTTATAATCTCTGACACCAAGTTTGGAGGTGTCTCCCACCACTTGATCTTGTCATCGGCTTATTGATCTCCCGGTTTAAGTGTACCACTACATTTGCCTTCAAAAGACTTTTTTGCTGGAGCTTCTTCATCCATTCTGACAACATGACCTAGCCAACGCAGGCGTTTTTTTTTTTTTTTATGCGTGTATGCTGTCGTCGTCATACAGCTCATACAGCTCGTGGTTCATACGTTGCCTATATTCTCTATTAACGCAAACAGGTCCATATATTTTACGAATAATCTTTCTCTCAAATTCTCTAAGCACTACCTCATCATTTTTTCAAGTACCCATGTCTCAGAACCATGTAACAGCACGGGTAGTATCCGTGTCATGTACAGTGTAATCTTCGCCTGTCGAGAGGTGGCCTTGCTTCTAAACTGCTTACTTAATCCAAAGTATCATCTGTTTGCCCGTATTATTCTTCGCTTAATCTCAAAACTGGTGTCATTTGCTTCGGTTACGGCGGTGCCGAGGTAGATTAAGTTACTGACTGTCTCAAAGTTGTGGTTCCCAACGTTCTCCATTTTCTTTATCTGCTCGGTTGTACAGGGCGTTTTTGGAGATGAAACCATCCATTTCGTCTTACGTCTTCGACTCTCTCTTGATTCTTTTAAAGGCTGCAGTTACTACTTTCGGTGACCGACATATGATATCGATGTCGTCGGCATAGGCGTGTAGCATGTGTTCTCTTGTGATTAGTGTGCCATATCTATTAACATCTGCACCTCGTATAATCTTCTCCAGCAGGATATTAAAGAGATCACACAATAGGCTGTCTCCTTGTCTGAAACCTCGTTTGGTATTAAATGGTTCGGAGAGATCCTCTCCTATTCTAACTGAGAAACGCGTATCAGCAAATTTCATCCTGCAGAGTTTTATTAATTTTGCAGGGATACCAAACTCAGATATGGCTTGAAATACCTTTGAACGAAAAGGGCTATCAGAGTCGGCTTTGTAGTCAACAACGACATGGTAGGTGTTGATTTGACCTTCTCGGAACTTTTCGAAGATTTGGCGCAGTGTGAATATCTGGTCGAGGGTGGATTTATCAGGTCTAAAGCCGCATTGATAGAGCCCAATTATCTCATTGACTTTAGATTTGAATCTTTCACACAGTACGGTCGAGAGTATCTTGTATGCGATGGGAAGGAGACTTATTCTTCTGTAGTTGACACATTCCGTCTTGTCTCCTTTCTTGTGTACGGGACATATTATGCTGAGGTTCCAATCATCGGGTATGCGTTCCTCTAGCGAGATCGCATAGATGACCTGATGCATATGCTTATCAGCGTGTCGCCTCCGGTCTTAAAAAGTTGAGAGGGCAACCCGTCGGTTCCTGCTACCTTGTTGTTCGTCAATCGGGTCACTGCTACTTGAACCTCGTCATTCTGACTAGGAGGTAAATATTCTATACCATTAGCAGGGATTGGTTTTGCGGTATCTTTTTTGTCGCCATCGTCGAACACTAGCAGTTGGTTGAAATGGTCTTTCCATATCCTCAGCACCCTATCTGTGTCAGTTACCAGATTTCCTTCTATGTCTCTGAGGAGGATGTGAATACACCAAAACCATCGGTTTGATGGCTTTGGTGCTTCATTCTGACTCCTATACTTCTCCATTCGTTCACTCTAACGTGTTTCCATTTCCTTTTTATACCCACCACCGAAGGAGGGGGTATATTCATTTTGTCATTCCGTTTGCAACACATCGAAATATGATTTTCGACCCTATAAAGTACAATATATATATTTTTTGATCAGCGTAAAAATCTAAGACGATCTAGCCATGTTCGTCTGTCTGTTCGTCTATCTGTTGAAATCACGATACAGTCTTTAAAAATAGAGATATTGAGCTTAAATTTTGCACATATTCATTATTTGTCCACAATCAGATAAACTTAAAAGATGGGCTATATCGGACTATATCTTCATATAGCTCCTTCTTTAATTTGTCCCCGATCGATTCAGATTTAGATATAGACCGATCCGCCAAATTAGGATCTTAGGCCCATAAAAGACACATTTATTATCCGATTTTGCTGAAATTTGGGACAGTGAGTTGTGTAAGTCCCTTCGATATCCTCCTTCAATTTGGTCTAGATCGCTTCAGATTTGGATATAGCTGCCATATAGACAGATTCGCCGATTTAGGGTCTAAGGCCCAAAAAAGTCGCATTTATTATCCGATTTTGCTGAAATTGGGACAGTAAGTTGTGTTAAGCCAATCAATATCCTTCTTCAAATTGGCTCAGATCGGTTCAGATTTGGATATAGCTGCCATATAGACCGATCCGCCGATTTAGGGTCTTAGGCACATAAAAGCAACATTTATTATCCGAATTTGCCGAAATTTGGGACAGTGAGTTGTGTTAGACCCTTCGATATCCCTCTTCAATTTGGCTCAGATCGGTTCAGATTTGGATATAGCTGCCATATAGACCGATCCCTCGATTTAAGGTCTTGCGCCAGTAAGGGGCGCATTTATTGTCCGATTTTGCCATAATTTGGGACAGTGAGTTGTGCTAGGCCCTTCGATATCTCTTTTCAATTTGGTCTAGATCGGTTCAGATTTGGATATAGCTGCCATACAGACCGATCTGTCGATTTAGGGATTTAGGCCCATAAAAGCCACATTTATTATTCGATTTTGCTGAAATTTGGCACAGTGAGTTGTGTTAGGCCCCTCGACATCCTTCCTTAATTTGGCTCTGATCGATCCAGATTTGGATATAACTGCCATATAAACCGATCCGCCGATTTAGGATCTTAGGCCCATAAAAGCCACATTTATTATCCAAATTTGGGACAGTGAGTTGTGTTAGACCCTTCGACATTCTTCTTTAATTTGGCTCAGATCGGTCCAGGTTTGGATATAGCTGCCATATAGACCGATCTCTCGATTTAAGGTCTTGCGCCCATAAAAGGCGCATTCATTGTCCGATTTTGCCAAAATTTGGGTTAGTGAGTTGTGCTAGGCCCTCCGACATCATTCCTCAATTTGGCCTAGATCGGTCCAGATTTGGATATAGTTGCCATATAGACCGATCCGCCGATTTAGGATCTTAGGCCCATAAAAACCACATTGATTATCCGATTTTGCCGAAATTTGGGTCAGTGAGTTGTGTTAGACCCTTCGACATTATTCTTTAATTTGGCCCAGATCGGTCCAGATTTAGATATAGCTGTCATATAGACTGACCTCTTGATTTAAGGTCTTGCGCCCATAAAAGGCGCATTCATGGTCCGATTTTACCAAAAATTGGGTAAGTGAGTTGTGTTAGGCCCTCCGACATCCTTTTTTAATTTTGCTCAGATCGGTCGAGATTTGGATATAGCTGCCATATAGACCGATCTTTCGATTTAAGGTCTTGCGCCCATAAAAGGCGCATTTATTGTCCGATTTTGCCATAATTTGGGACAGTGAATTGTGCTAGGCCCTTCAATATTCCTCTTCAATTTGGTCTAGATCGGTTCAGATTTGGATAAAGCTACCATATTGACCGATCTCTCGATTTAGGGGTTTGGGCCTATAAAAGGCGCATTCATTGTCCGAGTTTGCCAAAATTTGGGTTCGTGAGTTGTGTTAGGCCTTCCGGCATCCTTTTTTAATTTGGCTCAAATCGATCCAGATTTGGATATATCTGCCATATAGACCGATCCGCGGATTTAGGATCTTAGGCCCATAAAAGCCCCATTTATTATCCGATTTTGCTGAACTTTAGGACAGTGAGTTGCGTTAGGGCCTTCGATATCCTTCTTCTATTTGGTCTAGATCGGTCCAGATTTGGATATAGCTGCCATATATTCCAATCTCTCGATTTAAGGTTTTGAGCCCACAAAAGGCGCATTTATTGTCCGATCTTGCTGAAATTTGGGACATTGGGTTGTGAAAGGACCTTCTGCTACCTTCTTCAATTTGGTCCAGATCGGTCCAGATTTGAAAATAGCTGCCATATAGGCCGATATCGCGATTTAAAGTCTTGGCCCAATAAAAGGCGCATTTATAATCCCATTTCACTGAAATTTGACACAGTGACTTATGTCAGGCTTTTCGACATCCGTATCGTTCAAGGTTCAGATCGGTTTGTTTTTCGATATAGCTACTACAAAGATCAACATTTTGTTATACACAATTGAACAATGACTTGTACTTGTTAGTATTTGGTCCAAATCGGAACATATTTCGATATAGCTGCCATGGGGCATAAGGTATGCCTTTTCACCGGATTTTGACGAAAGTTGGTTTACATATATGCCCGAGGTGGGGGGTATCCAAAGTTCGGCCGGGCCGAGATTAACACCTTTTTACGTGTTGTTTCTGCGGAATAGACGTTTCTCCTCTTTCCTTTTCTGCCGATATCTCTCCTTCATCTGGCGCGTTGGTAGTGATTGCAGGGTTGCTCCGTATGCCGCATTCTTGACACTCTTGGTCGTACCATGGGTTTCTTTGGGAAGGCTTCCGGTACTCAAGAACGAATTTCGCCGCATTATCTATTGAGTGGACAATAGTCTGCCACTGCGCCATTATATCATCGGAACCAGGAGTGTCTGATGTGTTACATTAGCCTATACTACACCTATTGCAATAAAAGGGGCCAGTTTCATTTATAGCCTTCTTGATTCGATTTCTTAAGCTAAAGGGAGACCATTTTTTGTTGATTTACCCAAGTAGGAATGCCGTTAAGGCTCCCTCGAGGACAACATATACACCATCCTGCTGATTTGTTATCAATGTTCGCGGAAGATACTTGGTAGCTAGATTTTCAGAGTTCTGTTCGTCCGAATGTTTGTTTTTTTGAATTTAATAATTTAATGACCATGTTACATGATCCTTTAATAATTTTGATTCCGCATTCATACCCTTTGGCGGTTTTTCGAAAAAAAAAATATTAATTTGTAATTTAATACCAAATACATACTCGTATTCATTATTTTATATTTATATATTTTTATGTCGTAACTCATTAGTTAAATTGATTTTTCAGTTCATTAAAATTTTATTAAAAACTTCCTGTTTAAGGCGCGTGTATTTGTATGGGTGTGTGTGTGTATGTGTATGGTTACCAACTAAATGCACAAACTATTTGTTGTTGTTGTTGTTTTTTGTTATAACCTCATTACTCTTTCTGTTTGCATAAAAGAGCGTTACAATACACGATTATGGACTTAATTGAACAAAAATTGTTATATGACCCACATAATTATGTGTTGACACATACCACTGCAATTGTCCATAAATTAAAAAATTAAACCAGTTGTCGCATTTACGGCGAAGGGTCTCATAAATTTTTCTTGTTAACTGCTTAAAAGTGCTTTAAATTATTCGCTGTTTCATTAACACCTTCCGAGATAGCATATCTTTGTTCTGTGGAAAATTCTCACAGCGATGACATGGAAAACTTTTGCAATTTATTGGATTATTTTATTCATAAATTTTTACCTGAAATTGGTAGAAATGCTTTGGTTAAATTTTTCCCCCATATACACCTCTTGCGTTGCCATAAGCACCGAGCATAGGTGGACCACCTAGCGATGCTGTGGATGTGCGTGCCACTGCATACCCAAAGCACTCGACTACCATTGAGTCACGCATGAATTAGCCATGGTGATTGCGCAAGCAGGTGGTGGTTGTATTAAATCCACAAAATTTATTTTTACATGCCAGAGATTGAAGTGACTTTTAATTACATTTTACATTATAATTTAATTATTGTATGTGGTTACACATCACAGTCATTGGCATAATCGCTAAGCCTAGGCAAATTGTTGATTTGAAATATTGAATAACACAAAATCTAGATATACGCCCACTTGTTAGAGTACGAGGTAATAGGTGTTCTAAATTGAACTGATTAAAACCGATTTGCCATTAAAATTAAATGCCAACGTTATTAACTATGAGAGTAATATTTGGACAAAGTTTGCCATGGAATGCTTAAAGCAACAAATATTTGCCATAGCAACAGGTGGGGGGGAGAAATAAAGTTCGTGTAGAATTTATTATAAACTAGCTGGAGCCCCATTACGGCATGATCGGTAAATTAATTCTGTTTGAGGGTGGGATGGACCCCAGGGACTTTGTTTTAACTGTGAGAGTGCAAAAAAATTTCGAACGAGTCGCATTACCAATCTCCGAAATATGGTGGTTTGAAAATTAGGGTAATGAAAAGTACTTTCTAGGGGAGAAATGGCACTCAGACTTTTTGACTCAAATTGGGATATCAAATTCGTGCTGCACTCCCAAATGCATTTAATGTGAGCCCCATATTGCCTAGGTCAGTAAATATGAGATGTTTGCAAGGTGTTTTGGGGCTGGGGCGGCCACCGGCACTTTGCCCTGAAAATTGATACCAAATTCATTCTCAAATATCGTTGATTTGAGCTCCATATTGCCATAATCGGAAATGAAATTCAGTTTAGGGGGCGCTTTAGGGCATACCCCCAAACACTGGAATCCAAAACTGGATATCAAATTCGTTTTCTACTCCCAAATACCTTTTATTTGAGACCCACATAATGTCATAATGGGTCAACTAATCTATATGACTTATTTTTGGAATGAAAAGCACCACCTAGACTTGAATACAAATTTTAATGTCATATTCGTAAGCTACTCCCAAATACCTTTCATTTGAGTCCCATATAGATATGGTCGATTATTATGCCCATTTGGGAGTACTTGGGGGTGGGGCGTCCTCCGTGATGGGGCGGCAATCCACTATCGAATCATTTTCATTTGAGGCCGATATTGACATGAACGTCGAATATATCTGTTTAGACGAGTTTTTGGGTTAAGGAGGTCCGGTTAGTACTTGGATCCAAATTTTAATACGATATGCGGTTTCTAGTCTCCAAGACCTTTCATTTGATACCCATATTGTGCATATCGATCCACTTTTGGTTTTGAATGGCGTTTTTGGGGTAGTGGGGAGGGACCGTCCCCATTCGATATTTAAAAATTATATAGCCTATGTTGTTGTTACACAATCTGTGAAAATTTTAAGAAATTCGATTCACCCGTTTTTGAGTCCACGGAACAAACAAAAAAACCGAGTCCCATATAGCCATGATGGGTCATATGCCCACTTAAGGCGTTTTTGGGCGGTAGGGTGACCCCCTATATTTTGATCTGATTTTGTATGCCAGATTCGTAATATACTCCCGAATACCTTTCATTTGAGGCCCATATTAACACGAACGCTCAATATATCTGTTTGGGGAAATTTTAGGTTTGGGGCGGCCCGATGGGTACTTAGACCCAAATTTTAATACCATATTCGTATTCTATTTTCCAATACCTTTCATTTGATACCCATATTGTCCCGATCGATTCATTTTTGATGTAGGGTGGTGTTTTTTGGGGGAAAGGGGAAGGGATCGCCCCCTTCCGAAATCATAAAATTATAGGGCCTATTTCTCCTTCCTGACCATATTCGAAATCTACTCCCGAATACCTTTCATTTGAGTCCCATATTGTCATGATCGTCCAAGTTTAAGCTCTTTTTATAGCCGAGTCCGAACGGCGTGCCGCAATGCTACATCTCTTTGGAGAGAAGTTTTATATGGCATAGTACCTCACAAATGTTGCCAGCATTAGGAGGGGAAAGCCACCACTGAAAATGTTTTGTGATGGTCTCGCCAGGATTCGAACCCAGGCGTTCAGCGTCATAGGCGGACATGCTAACCTCTGCGCTACGGTGGCCTCCGCCACAATACAGGAGATTAAAATCTTTATCATATCTTCAATGTGGCTATAGCTGAGACGTTATTCAGACAATGTGCGAAATTTCAGTGCCCAAAAGGGCCCCGGGTCGATTGCTGGGCCTTTTACCTTAATCACCTCGGCACTACAAACATTTATTCGAGGTGCCAAAAGTATCCACCCCAACTCCACATTATTAAAAGCCCCTTCTTTAACCAAGAAGGCCGACAAAGTATATCGCCTGTGGCCAAGCTCCCCCCTATGTAACCTACTACATCATGAAGGGCACTAACAAACCACCGACCGTTGTTGTAGGCATGCTGATAACCACTTACCATTTTAAAATGAGCTTAGAATATCGAGTTGCTTTGAAAGCTATTCCATGTTCGGCTAGTGGAACAATTGTTCTGTCATAGCCAATTAAAGAAATGTTAGATAGCCACTTACCAACGATGGGTCAAGAAAATACCTGATGCAAGCGTCCACTAGTATCTCCAGCGTCTATAAGACGAATGACTAATTGGCCCAGAGTCCTAGAGCAGGGAGTGGCTCAATTTTCCCGCCTTGGGAATAAAATGACCACATCCTACCGTCACGCAGTCGACACTAAGCAGAACAAACTTAAATTGGCACAATATCCACCCTGAATAGGTGGTTATAAAATAGTGTAAATAAATATTTTCTGCAGTTTTCTAATTATTTTTTTTTTTTTTTTTTTTTTTGAATATTTTTCAGATGTATGTATTTTGACATTTTGTTATAAAACCTAAGAGCACTTTTCATGTATCCCAATTCGATTAGAAAATTGGAAAAGTAATTTTGAAATAAGGCTTACAGTGACATTCAATACCACTGACTTGCATTTCCTAGGTATTAAGGTGCTACGATGCGTTTGATCCTTGCCACACATGCATGCATATGGTTTAGCGTTGGTATGTGCACTCACACAAAACACCCGAACAAAACATCCTGGCAAATATTTAGACGATTCTGCAATCATTGTTATTTTTGTAGTTGTTGTTGTTGTTTTTGTTTTATTTACTTTTATTATTTTGTTGGGATTGGTTTACATTTTCCTTTTGTTTGCCGAATGGATTAGTTCGATGTGTAAATTCGTAAACATGTTTCCCTAACAATTGCTGAGCCAAGCAGGGCACAACAGAACACAGCAGAGGGAAATTGAACTAAGCTGAGCTGTATGCTGTACTTCGTTACACTAAACCCCTGATGTCATTTTGCTGTGTGTTACACTGTTTTCATTTGTAATATTTCCAGTTTATGAATTCATATCGTTTGGGGAAAAAATTGAAATAATCATAAAATAAAATAAAAACGATTCGCATTTGAAATGGCAAAAATAAAACAAACTCTACCATGTTCGAGTATTAGGAGAACTACATTTTTTTTTGGCAAATACCAATAACAACTACTACAAAATAATGAAATATCCAAAAAATACAAGAATACCAAAAATTCCCAAGAAAACAAAAAGTAACGAAAATAAATGGAAAACAATAAATTTAATAAATGAATTTTAGTAAATTTTATAGAGGACACAATATACGTATAAGCCATATTCATTCACTTATACAATCGCTTTGGTACACAAAAATGTATCGCATACATAGATGAATACAAAAAGATACGAGCATTGTTATGTCCTGGGTACCTGGCCTAGAGGGTTATGGAATTAGAACACTAAAGAATTTAGACAACCTAAATAAAAACAAGTAAAAGCGTGCTAAGTTCGGCCAGGCCGAATCTTATATACCCTCCACCATGGATCGCATTTGTCGAGTTCTTTTCCCGGCATCTTTTCTTAGGGCAAAAAAGGATATAAGAAAAAGTTTGCTCTGCTATCAGAGCGATATCAAGCTATGGTCTGGTTTGGACCACAATTAAATTATATGCTGGAGACCTGTGTAAAATGTCAGCCAATTCGAATAAGAATTTCGCCCTTTGGGGGCTCAAGTAAAATAGAGTGATCGATTTATATGGGAGTTGTATCGGGCTATACACCGATTCAGACCATAATAAACACGTATGTTGATGGTCATGCGAGGATCAGTTGTACAAAATTCCAGGCAAATCGGATAATAATTGCCACCACTAGAGGCTCACGAAGTCAAGATCCCAGATCGGAATATATGGTAGCTATATCATTTTATGAACCGATTTGAACCTTATTTGACACAGTTGTTGTAAGTAAGAATAAAATACGTCATGCAAAATTTCAGCCAAATCGGATAGGAATTGAGCCCTCTAGAAGCTTAAGATGTCAAGTCCCCAGATCTGTTTATATGACAGCTATATCAGGTTATGATCCGATTTGAACCATACTTCGCACAGTTGTTGGATGTCATAACAAAGCACGTCATGCAAAATTTCATCCCAATCGGTTAAGAATTGCGCACTCTAGAGGCTCAAGAAGTCATGACCCAAGATCGGTTTATATGGCAGCTATATCAGGTTATGAACCGATTTTAACCATACTTGGCACAGTTGTTGGATGTCAGAACTAAACACGTCATGCAAAACTTCATCCCAATCGGTTAAGAATTGCGCACTCTAGAGGCTCAAGAAGTCAAGACCCATGATCGGTTTATATGGCAGCTATATCAGGTTATGGACCTATTTGAACCATACTAGGCGCAGTTGTGGGGTATCATAACAAAACACGTCATGCAAAATTTCATTCTGATCGGATAAGAATTGCGCACGCTAGAGGCTCAAGAAGTCATGACCCAGGATCGGTTTATATGGCAGCTATATCAGGTTATGGACCGATTTGAACCATACTTGGCACAGCTGTTGAATATCATAACAAAACACGTCGTGCAAAATTTCATCCCAATCGGATAAGAATTGCTCACTCTTGAGGCTCAAGAAGTCAAGACCCAAGATCGGTTTATATGGCAGCTGTATCAAAGCATGGACCGATATGGCGCATTTACAATCCCAACCGACCTACACTAATAAGAAGTATTTGTGCAAAATTTAAACGACGAAATTAGTATACCCCCATCCTATGGTGGAGGGTATAAAAAAGACATCTATATTCTCCTTTACGCAAACTGGTCGATATATTTTACGAGGGATTTTTCTCTCAAGCATTCTTAGTACTGCCTCATCTGCTTTCGCAAGTACCCCTGCTTCGGAGCCATAGAACAGCACTGTTAGTATCAGTATCTTGTATACTGTATTTTGCGTCTGTCCAGAGGTGGCTTTGCTCTTCAGCTGCTGTCTCAATTCAAAGAAGCATCTTAAAACTAGTGCCATTTGTTTCGGCTACGGCGGTGCCGAGGTGAACAACTTGACAACTGGCTATCTCAAAGTTGTAGTCCTCAACTTTTTCCATTTTCTCTATCTGCTCGGATTTTCAGAGGTATGTGGGAGTTAATATCATTCACTTTATCTTATCTCCATTTACTGCCAAACCCATTTTCGTTGATTCGCTTTCGATACTGTCAAAGACTGTCAAAGACTGCATTTGCTTTTTCCGGTAACCGACCCGTAATAACGATGTCGTCGGAAATAAGCGAGAAGCATATTTTTTCTTGTGAGTTGTGTGCCATGCCTATTCACACCGGCATCTCGTATATACTTCTCCAGCAGGATATTAAAGACATCACTCTATAGGCTGTATCCTTGTCTGAAACCTCGTTTGGTATTGAACGTTTGGATGAGGTTCTTTCCTATTTTAAAAGAGGAGTGTATTTCAGCTAGCGTCACCCCGCCAAGACATATTAGTTTTGCAGGGATACCAAACTCAGACATGGCTTGAAATCCCTTTGAATGTATAGGACTATCGAAGGTGGCTTTGTAGTCAACAAAAAGATGGTAGGTGTTGAGATTTTCTACTCTGATCTGGATTTACCATACCATACCGAAGAGCCCAATTGTTTCGTTGGCTTTAGACTTTACTTTTTCACAGAGTACGCTTGATAGTATCTTGTATGTGATGGGGAGGAGATTTATTCCTTTTTACAATAGTTACCACATACTGTCTTGTCCCATTTCTTGTGTACGGGACATGTTAAGTATTCAAAGGTTCCAATCATCGGATATGTGTTCTTCTTGCCAAATTGCGCAGACGAGCTAATGCATACACCTTATCAGTATGTTGCCGGCCTTAAAAAGTTCAGCCGGCAACCCATCGTTCCCCGCTGCCTTATTGTTCTTCAGTCGGGTTAATGCTATGTGAACCTCATTTTGACTAGGTGGTACACATTCTATGCCAACATCAGGGATTGGTTCTGCGGTATGCTCATGGCTGGATACCAGCAGCTGGGAAAAGGGTTTTTCCATATCCAAAGCCATCGGTTTGATGTTTAATTCTTTTGTAGAATTTTTGGACTTCATTCTGGCTGGTGAACATCTCGATTCGTTCACACTCGCATCATTCCATTTCCCTCTTCTTCCTGCGGAAGAGACGTTTCTCCTCTCTCCTTTTACCACTCCTTCGCCTGGCGCTTTGCTACTGACTGTAATGTTGTCCTCTATGCCGCATTCTTGGCTTCAGTAGCCGTTTGGCACTCCTGGTCGTACCATATGTTCCATGGGGGAGGCTTTAGGTACCCAAGTACGGATATTGGGGTTATTTCCATGGAGTGGGCAATAGGTTACCATTGCGCTGCTATGGATAACGATGTTGGTATTTGGTGCTACTAACTAACATGTTCTTTGCCGCTTCAAGTCTATTAGCCTCAATCCATTATTGGAAGTTTCTTTGTGTAGCCTAACGATATTTTCTATCCCTGGCTGTTGGGGACAATGATATTTTCTTTCTCTATTTTTGCATTAAAATCTCCCAGAACGATTTTAATATCATGGTTTATCATATTGGAGGCCACCGTAGCGCAGAGGTTAGCATGTCCGCCTATGACGCTGAACGCCTGGGTTTGAAACCTGGCGAAACCATCAGAAAAATTTTCAGCTGTGGTTTTCCCCTCCTAATGCTGGCAACATTTGTGAGGTACTATGCCATGTAAAACTTCTCTCCAAGAGGTATCGCACTGTGGCACGCCGTTCGGACTCGGCTATAAAAAGGAGGCCCCTTATCATTGAGCTTAAACTTGAATCGGACTGCACTCATTGATATGTGAGAAGTTCGCTCCTGTTCCTTAGTGGAATGCTCATGGGCAAAATTTACAAAATTTTTGGTTGGTCATATTCCCTTTCTAGGCACTCGTAGAAAATATCCTTCGTCCTTGTCTTTCGTCAATAAGTACTCCCGTTAGTATATCCTAGGAATACTGGGATTCTACAGGATTTGCTAGGAGACATTTATAGTTACTCCCGTAAAGATTTCCAGGATAGCTAGAATACTGTGGTAAGAACTCCAACAAGGATAACGAAGGAGCATACTAGGTTTATTAGGATGGTTCAGGATAAGACTTTCGGAGACTCCAGGTATATTATAAGAATATTAATATTCACCGTTAATTGATGTTGACGGCTTAGTTGCTACGCACTGAGTGTCGCTATTCACGTTTGTATCTCACTTTTATACCCAGCAACAGCCTCGTCTTGTGTGGAAGCAACGAAAACAACAACTGATCAACATCACAACAACAGCAGCACCTTTAACTGCTGGATATCCTCACCAATGTTAGCAACGCGTAGTTGTCACAGTGGGTAAAATAAAAGGAAGTTATATCCGGCCAAGCAGAACTTTAGATTTCTACCACCACTGATATACCCATATATGGTCCGATATGAACCCCACTCGACACAGATGTTGAGCGGTCTAGAACACCTCATTGTTTAAATTTTCTTCAACGTTGCGGAAAAGATGCACTGTTAAAAAACTTTAACTTGAAATTGAAGCATCTTTCAATTTCGAATACTTAGGCTGTGTACCCAACATGGTGGAGGGTATCAAAAGGTCGACCTTGCCCGAATTTAGTTCATCTTAACTTATTTGTTACTCAATTTCGCTGAAACTTGGAACTAATTAGAACTTAGTAAAGCTGTCACATAGACCGATTGACCGATTTGTTATCTTGAGCTCATAATAGGAGTATGTCTCAACCGATATCCACAATCTGTCTAAAAGTGAGTCGTGAGGGCCAACCTTGACATTAATTTCGTAAAAGGAAGGGAATTGGATATCGATCTTGCAAATAAGTATCTGCTCTCTTGAGCCTATAAGAGGCATATATTTTTTCAGTGTTCCTTATTGATAACCCTTTCCGAATATTTTTCTATTTAGATGTTTTATTGTTGGTATGAGCAACTATTCATTTATGAATGTGTATCCATGTGTGTGTGTGTGTGTGTGTGTTCATGTGGTTGTTGCTTTGTTTACATTTTTTTGTCTGTTAGAGTTTTGTATTGTACGTACCAAAGTATGTCCTTGTCACATGGAAATTTATTATCCCATGTATTTACAACACGAGCTTTTATCGGATTAAAAAACCCAACAGCAAAGAGAAGTGGGTAACAAAGGTATAAATGTGATAAAAACAACAACAACAACAACAACAACTGCAATACCAACAAATGCCATACAAATCCAACACCAACTAAACCAAGAACCAATAGAGGCAATGGCAAAAACAAAAATAGAAGAAGAAGAACCAAAACCCATGGCAACACCAACTATTACAGAAACAAAACACAAACGGCAGTGTAAAACAACAATGAAATGGTAAGAATTGCAAAAACCAGAGACAGCAAAAAAATATACTCACTACGACAAGCTGACAGATAGATGACTCCGTTTACATTCCCAGTAAACAAACAAACAAAAACAAAAAAACAACAACAACAACGACCTAAGTAAGAATGACCACCTATCGAGGATAGGGCCTCCACACATTGTACACCTAGAGGTATTAAGGAGTATGGGGCATTTCAGGACAAATCGCCTGGTTGGAGATTTTAGGGAAAATCTAAAACAAGTAAAACCATGTAATTTTTTTGAACGATTTATCTTAACAGGTAGATAGGCAATAAAAAGATAAGGTTTGCTTTCCGTAGTTGCTCAAGAAGTGAAATGGAACAAGCAAAAAGGCGTTAAGTTCGGCCGGGCCGAACTTTGGATACCCACCACCTAACATAAGTCACTGTCCCAAATTTCGGCGACATCGGACAATAAATGCGCCTTTTATGGGCCCAAAACCATAAATCGAGAGATCGGCTAATATGGATGTATCAAAATCGGAACCGATCAAAATCTGGACCGATCGCGGCCAAATTGAAGAATCTCGAAAGTCCTAACACAACTCACTGTCCCAAATTTCAGCGAAATCAGACCGTAAATGCCCCATTTATGGGCATAAGACTTAAATCGGCGGATCGGTCTATATGGCAGCTATATCCAAATCTGGACCGATCTATGCTAAATTGCAGAAACATGTTGAGGAGCCTAAAACAACTCACTGTCCCAAATTTTGACGACATCTGATAATAAATGCGCCTTTTCTGGGCCCAAAACCTTCAATCGAGAGATCTGGGCAAAATTGAAGAAGGACGGCGAAGGGCCTAACACAACTCGCTGTCCCAAATTTTAGGACAGTATAATAAAGAATCTGTCCAAAGATTCATGGCTACATCGTCAGAGATTTTTAAAGGGTGATTTTTTTGAGGTTAGGATTTTCATGCATTAGTATTTGACAGATCACGTGGGATTTCAGACATAGTGTCAAAGAGAAAGATGCTCAGTATGCTTTGACATTTCATCATGAATAGACTTACTAACGAGCAACGCTTGCAAATCATTGAATTTTATTACCAAAATCAGTGTTCGGTTCGAAATGTGTTCATTCACCGTAACGTTGCGTCCAACAGCATCTTTGAAAAAATACGGTCCAATGATTCCACCAGCGTACAAACCACACCAAACAGTGCATTTTTCGGGATGCATGGGCAGTTCTTGAACGGCTTCTGGTTGCTCTTCACTCCAAATGCGGCAATTTTGCTTATTTACGTAGCCATTCAACCAGAAATGAGCCTCATCGCTGAACAAAATTTGTCAAAATTTGAACACATTTCGAACCGAACACTGATTTTGTAATAAAATTCAATGATTTGCAAGCGTTGCTCGTTAGTAAGTCTATTCATGATGAAATGTCAAAGCATACTGAGCATCTTTCTCTTTGACACCATGTCTGAAATCCCACGTGATCTGTCAAATACTAATGCATGAAAATCCTAACCTCAAAAAATCACCCTTTACAACGATCACGAATATGGATATTTCGATGTATTGCAAACGAAATGACAAAGTGAATATACCCCATCCTTCGATGGTGAGTATAAAAGTAGGGGATATGGGAGCTATGCCAGGTAAGGATCGATTCTGACTATACTTGGCGCGAATTGGAGTTGGAGGTAAGATTTAATTTAAAATTTTAGTGGCTCAGGAGATCGATTTATATGGGAGCATATTATTGACCGATTCAGACCATACCTGGCGCGATTGGAGATCATAGTGGAACCATTGTGCGAAGTTTCAGCCAAATTGGATAATAATTGCACCCTCTAGGGGCTACAGAAGTCGTATCGATGGATCGGTTTATATGGGGCTGTATCAAATTCTGAACCGGTATGGCCCATTTAAATCCCCAATGACCCACATCAATAAGAAGTACTTTCGAAAAATTTCAAATAGCTAGCCTTACCCGTTCGACCTCTATTATGATGTGCCCAGACGAACAGCTACACGAACGGACGGACGGACAGACGACTGGAGGGACGGACATGGCTTGATCGACTCAAAATTTCAAAACGATCAAAAATATTTTTACTTTATAGGGTCCCATCATGGAGGGATCACTGAGGAGATTGTCAGTAAGCTAGAGCACCAACTCAAGGAAGACGACCTATGAAACACTGGTAAGGCGGAGGATTGTACAAAAGAAGACTCGTACGAGAGAATTCGAGAAGGTCCAGAGATGGGCACTGTTGAAAGGCATGAAACAAGTCAACACGCATTGAGGTCGGCCGCACCGAACTTTTGGAACCCACCACCATGGATATAATTATTATTCAAGTTTATTATAACACTACTATACCCATATTAATATCCAAATATAGGCCGATCTTAATCATATTTGGTTCAGGTGCCGTGAAGCTCTATACAAGTAACAGCTCCAAATATCAGGGAAATCGGGTAAAAAATGCGCCATTTATGTGACTAAGCCCTAAATTGGTGAGTATAAAAGTAGGGGATATGGGAGCTATGCCAGGTAAGGATCGATTCTGACTATACTTGGCGCGAATTGGAGTTGGAGGTAAGATTTAATTTAAAATTTTAGTGGCTCAGGAGATCGATTTATATGGGAGCATATTATTGACCGATTCAGACCATACCTGGCGCGATTGGAGCTCATAGTGGAACCATTGTGCGAAGTTTCAGCCAAATTGGATAATAATTGCACCCTCTAGGGGCTACAGAAGTCGTATCGATGGATCGATTTATATGGGGCTGTATCAAAATCTGAACCGGTATGGCCCATTTGAAATCCCCAACGACCTACATTGATAAGAAGTACTTTCGAAAAATTTCAAATAGCTAGCCTTACCCGTTCGACCTCTATTATGATGTGCCCAGACGAACAGCTACTCGAACGGACGGACGGACAGACGACTGGAGGGACGGACATGGCTTGATCGACTCAAAATTTCAAAACAATCAAAAATATTTTTACTTTATAGGGTCCCATCATGGAGGGATCACTGAGGAGATTGTCAGTAAGCTAGAGGACCAACCCAAGGAACCAATTACTGGTGATCTTCACTGTGAGATACAAAATACCGGAGTTCAGATTCCATCCTTGGGCGGGATCACCCTGCAGCTGTCGAAGGAGGTAAAATACCTTGGCAAAGCCCTCGATTCGAGGCTGTCGTGGAAAAGGAATATCTTGGGAAAAGGTAATAAGGCATTGTGGTCTTTTTACTCCTGCAGAAGGATTTTCGATAGAGAGTGGGAGGTAACACCAAAGATTATTTATTAGATGCATACGGCCATTGTGAGACCAGTATCGACTGATGAAGCACTGGTAAGGTATAGGATTGTACAAAAGAGGACTCGTACGAGAGAATTCGAGAAGGTCCAGGGATGGGCACTGTTGAAAGGCATGAAACAAGTCAACACGCATTAAAGTCGGCCGCACCGAACCTTTGGAACCCACCACCATGGATATAATTATTATTCAAGTTTATTATAACACTACTATACCCATATTAATATCCAAATATGGGCCGATCTTAATCATATTTGGTTCAGGTGCCGTGAAACTGTATACAAGTAACAGTTCCAAATATCAGGGAAATCGGGTAAAAAAATGCGCCATGTATGTGACTAAGCCCTAAATTGGATGATCGATCTACATGATAGGTGGCCAGGTAGAGGCCGGCAATCAGGACATCGAAATACCTACACATGTGGCCATAACGGATGACCTCATCAGGGACATCGTGGACGAGGAGAAAATAGAGTGGGCGGTCCGTACTTTCAGAACCAACGCCCGAGGTCTTCAGAGGGGCACCACACATATACCTTGAAGGCAGGTCGGTGGAGACGGCGCTGCATGAGGTGGTACAGGAGGTCGAGTCGTCTCTCCGACATAAGGATTACACTTTGGGGAGTGGGCTTTCAATAATGTGGAGATTGGGGCGATAGTCGCCACAATGGACCGCAAGGGGAATCTCCCAATGGACAAATAATATGCTTTATGGCAGGATTAACAATGCAAACCTGGGAGATTGTGTGGTCAGAAGGCGGGTGACCAGAGGAACGCCCCAAAGAGGTGTGTTCTCATCGATACTGTTGAACCTAGTGATGAAGGAAATCCTACTGGATCTCCGTGAAGACGGCTCGAGGTGCTGGTCCAAAGCAAGTTTCTGTCAACGATCAGCAAGATCATGAAAGTGTCTGTTAAAGTTTATGGGGATAAAACATTTAGATTTAAAAATGGGTTCATAAATAAATAAATTTATGAATTACCATTACACCAATGGTGGGAGAAAATCGCTTTACCCAGAGGATGGGAAAAGGTAAGAGTATCGGGAGTTGATACTATGGATCTAAAACAATTCTTTTCAAAATTGGAAAGAACCAAGGAGTTGTGGGAAACGAGTAGGAAACCACGGGATTGTGGTCAGACACAATACCAAATATTGCAGTCAAGTTATAAGGGAAATAAAAATGCTCCTTTTTTCAAACAACTTACATTTGTACTTTTATTTATACTTAGGTGAGATGTGATCTGGTTCGCTGCTGAGACAAGAAGAGACCCTATGCTTAGTCTTTACTTGACAGGCCAGTTCGTAGAATATGCGAACTGCCAACGAGATAAAAGAAAGAGCCCTAATTGCCAGATCAATACATATTAAAAATAGGGGGAAAAATTTATGTACTGTAAAGTTAATACATACTGATTCATATTAAAATATTTTTGAGTTATTATCAAAGTTCAAACTTATTTCATTTCTTAAAAATAAGGGTAAAGTACAGTAAACATCCTGCCCCCCTTGGCCAGTATTGGCCAAAGAGAGAAGGTCTAATGTCCTTAAAGAGTCCTTTGCAGACGATCCAATGCCATCATCGCAATCTGCACACATCGCCGTAAATTTGTAGTGGGAGGAAGTGAAGAGGTTGTCTTTTGTTGAGATCGTTGTCGTTTACACTCGGCTAAATTCCGTCTGTTAATTCCATTTTGGTTTCTCACCGATTTACTTTGCCTTGTGACATTAGAGCGTACATTTCTTGGAGTTTCACATTTTTTGGAAGGTCTAGCTTGTATACGATCTGTAATAGGAAGATGCAATAGTGTATTATGTGCATGGCCGCAGCGCTGACACAAGTCCGGTGATGTACAGCCTGCCGAATCATGTGATCTTGCCATACAATTCATACAATACCCATGAGCTCGCACAGCTCGACGCCGATCCTTAACGCTCATTGCCAAGAACATTTTGCAGTATTTCAACGGATGATACTTACGGCAGATGAGACACTGGTGTAGGTTTGAATTTTTAGGACCCCTATAATGGAATATTTCTCTGGATAAATGATAAAGATTTGCAACATTTTACAAAAACTTTAATAAGAAATGGAGCATATACTGGACACCTCTGATGTTTTATTGAAAAAGGAGATTTTCAAATGATTTTGGGAAAGTAAACTATTTTGGGATTTTAGGATATTGTAGGAAATGTTGAAGGATTTTTACTACAAGTCTTCGTGTCCGAGGGGAGAAGGCAAATCTTCGTTATTGGTCTTGTGAGAACACCCATCTGTGTACGTATATCCGCCACTCTAACATGACCATCGCTACCGTAGTAAGTTTTCTTAATCCTCCCTAATCGCCATTCGCATGGTGGGAGAAGTTCGTCTTTAATGACAACGAGTTGGCCGATAGAGCTATCGTCCTTTACATTTTTCCACTTGTACCTTCTGTGGAGTTCTTTCAAGTACTCGTCCTTCCATCGACGAGCGAATTGGTGCTGAAGAGCCTTGAGTTTATCCCATCTATCTGTTAAACAAAGGGGTTCTGAGGGTGTTTCTGGAAAGGCCATCAATGGGGCACCCCTCAGAAAATGTCCTGGTGTCAATGCCAATATTTCGTGGGGATCATCGGTCATAGGTGATAGTGGCCGAGAATTCAAAACAGCTTCAATACGAATTAATAGAGTGGAGAACTCTTCAAAGGTGTACTTATAATTATGTGCCACTTTTCGGAAAAGAGTTTTAAAGGATTTTACTCCAGCTTCCCAAATCCCTCCCATATGTGGGGCATTTGGAGGGATAAAGGACCAATTAAAACCGTGGGATGAGTACTTTTCAGAGATGTCCTTGAATGAGGACTTTATAAAGTGTTCAAAGGACTCTCGAAGGATTCTTTCAGCTCCCACGAAGTTTGTCCCGTTGTCAGAATAAAGTTGTTTCGGTAGGCCTCTTCGACCCACAAACCTTGTAAAGGCTGCTATAAACGAATTGGAGGAGAGATCAGAGCAGATCTCAAGGTGTAACGCTTTTGTGCAAAAGCAAACAAAAATACAGACATATCCTTTATGATATGCTGCTTGTCGAACAATGGAAGTCTTAATGGAAAAGGGGCCTGCGAAATCCAAGCCAGTCACAGTAAAAGGGAGGGAAAAATTGGTTCTTTCGGGTGGCAGTGCAGCCATGATTTGGGATTGAACCTTTTGCTTGTATATGACGCACGTTTTACAGTTTCTAATACACTTTTTTATGAGTGGTCGCAGCCTTGAGATATAATACTCTTGCCTAATGGTCCTGAGCATAAGAGAGTGTTCAGCATGCATGAGGAGTTCATGTGTAAATTTTACAAAAAGTTCAGAAAATCTCGATTGAGCCGGTAAAATAATTGGATGACGTTCGTTATAAGTGAGATCTGAATTGACCAACCTTCCATTTGCTCTTATGGTATCGTCTGAGTCAATAAAGGGGTTAAGGGAGTAAAGTGAGCTTTTCTTGCTAACTATTTTAGCTGTACAAAGAGAGTGATACTCTGATGCGTAATACCTTTTTTGGGTTAAGGTAATGAGTCGATTTTTCACCAAATTAAATTCTTGAAAGGAAATAGTGGGTGTTGTGAATGGGGGATAATCAAATGATCTTGAGATTTTGGAGTAAAATCGGAAAACATAAGCAAGAACCCGTATGGCCTTGTCCCATTTTGAAAACCTTTCTAATGTGTCGGATTGGTCATCGAACGTGTGAAATACTTTTATCCTTCGCATTTCTGGTGGATTCTCAGATAAGAATCTGGACTTTGGCCAATCCTCGGGGGGGCCAAGAAGCCATGTCGGTCCATGCCACCACAATGTGTTATTCATGAGATCAACAGAGCTACACCCACGGGATCCTAGGTCTGCTGGATTATCTGCGGAGCGTATATGACGCCAGATGCAGTTTCCAACATTGTGGAGGATTTTGGAAGTCCTGTTGGCCACATAAGTTTTCCACGTATTAGGTGGTTTTTCCAGCCAGCCCAGTACAATGGACGAATCACACCAGAGAAACATATCGTAGTTCTGAATTGGGAGAGAGGTTATGAGTTGTCTCATTAATTTCGAGAGTAAAACGGCTCCACAAAGTTCCAATCTTGGGAGACTGACTGGATCAATAGGAGCGACCTTCGTTTTGGAGACAAGAAGGTGGCACTGGACAGAATCCTCCGTTCGAGTTCTCAAGTAGACCGCAGCACAGTACGCCTTTTCTGAGGCGTCACAGAAACCGTGTATCTGCGTATGATATAATGGGGCAAAATTGATCCAGCGAGGTATTTTTATATCAGCCAGCTGGGAAAGATTTACGACAAATTTATTCCACTTTAATAGAGAGGAGGGCTTTACATTCTCGTCCCAATCGGTCCCTTCCAACCACAGCTGTTGCAAAAGGAATTTTGCCTGGATGATTATTGGGGAAATCCAACCAGCTGGGTCGAAAAGCTTCGAAGAAGCCGATAATGTTTGCCTTTTAGTTATAGCTTCAGAGGGCGATATATTTGCAACTTGATACGAAAATTGGTCGTTGAGGGCGTTCCATTGGATACCCAATGTCTTTGCCGAACTAGTTTCATTGAACTTTAGAAAATTCGTATCCAACAGACAATCCTTTGGGACGGAATTTATAACTTGTGGGCAGTTTGAAGTTATCTTTTTGAAAGGAAAACCGGCTGAACTTAGGACTTTGATTAATTGTGATAGGGAATCAATAGTTGAGGCTATATTGTGTGCTCCTGAGAGGACGTCATCGACGTAAATTTCTCTCTGCAAAATTTGAGACGCCTGAGGGTGTGTATCCGCTGAATCACGAGCTAACTGCAAAATTGTCCTTATTGCCAAGTAGGGGGCTGAACTAACACCAAAAGTCACGGTATTAAGGGCATAATCTCTAATGGGACTAGTGGGTTCTGGCCGGAAAAGTATCCTTTGGAAGTTCGTGTGGTCCTTGTGAACTAATATCTGGCGGTACATCTTCTCGATGTCACCGCTGAAAACGTACCTATACAGACGCCAGTTCAAAATCAAAGTCGAAAGGTCTAATTGTAGGGATGGACCGATATACAACACGTCATTAAGGGACTTTCCTGAGGAGGTAGTATGTACTTTGAGATGAGTCTTTGGAAATTTCATGAGGCGTAACCTCCTCCATATGGCCAAGGGAAATATATTCCTTTAATATATTGTAATATGTGTTCGCCATTTCTGGTTTCCTGCCTAGAGACTGTTCCATACGCAAGTACTGGATAAGGGAAATATGTCGTGAAATGCCTAGACCTAGTTCCTTGTGATTTTCGGACTTAAAAGGAAGTTTTACTATGTATCGACCTTCTGCGTTTCGAGTGGTGGTTTGACAGAAAAAACTTTCGCAATACTCATCATCTGGGGATATAGGAGGGCTTGAAAGAATCTCTTCCTGCTCCCAAAACAATCGCAGTTGTTGGCTTATCGGATCCTCAGAAGTTTCGGTGGTTTCAATAGCGAATGATGAGCAATTGAGGGTTTCTAATGGACCGCTAATTATCCACCCAAATATAGTCGCTTGGGCCAAAAGAGAATTTGGCAACTTCTTGACCCCATCAAGAAGTAATTTTGGCATGACATTGCTGCCGATCAACAAATCTACGGGTCCAGGAGAAAAGAATTCAGGATCAGCCAGATCTAAATCAGATAAATCGTCATAAGAATAATCTGATTGAGGGACAAAAAAGTTTGGCAGTAGTCGGGTTATCTTGGGGACGACAATTGCTTGGATGGCCAGCGAGTGGTCATGTTTCCTCGAATATAGGGTGAGCTTACAAAAGGACTTTGAGTTTGCCACTACACCGCCGCCCATTCCCCGTATTTGAAAATTCATTGGTTCGGTTGGAAGCAACAAACGCTGCTGCAAACGTTTAGAGATAAAGGTTTTTTCTGACCCTTGGTCAAGAAAAGCACGAGCACTAAATGTGTCTCCATTATGGATTATGGAGACTAAAGCGGTTGGCAAAAGGGTTTTCTCGCAGAGCTGGTTGTTCTCGGAAACATAATGAGACGACGTTTGGGTCACTTGGTAAAAGTCTTGGCTAGGAGTGGAAGTGGATGGTAATTCAATAGGAGAGTTTACGTCAACAGGGTTTGTGGTATTTACGTTAGACTTGTTTGGAGAAGATTTGGTGTTGGAATTGGGAAAGTGCAAGAGCGTATGGTGGTTTTTCTTGCACGTTGTGCACAGAAATTTGCTTTTGCAATCGCTCCGAATATGTGTATATGACAAGCAGTTTAAACACGTATTATTCTGCCGTACAAATTCGCTGCGAGCTTGGGGACTCATTTTTAGGAATTCTTGGCAGCTTCGAAGAGAATGGTTGGAGTTGCAAATCTTACAGGGAAATTGGGCTTTACTTTCTGTATTGAAAGCATGAATATCAGAATCCTGTTTTCTACTGTTCCCTTTCTTGGCGCCCTGGATGCTATTGAGTCTTTCGACCACCTCATACCGATTGGAAAGAAAGGTATCCATTTGGTCCCAATTGGGGAGATCCCTATGTGATTTCAATGACTGTTCCCATAGTGAAAGGGTTTCATGTGGGAGTTTTGTAGAGCACAAAAACACGAGGATAGGGTCCCAATCGGCTGTGGAAATTTTCTGAGCATTTAAAGCGGCCAAACAATCATTTATTGTAGCCTGGATTTCCTGAAGGGCCTCGCTGCTTTCGGAGGGGATTTGCTTTAAATTGAGGAGGATTTTTAGTTGGTTGTCGACCAAAATTCTCCTGTTTTCGTAACGAGTCTTTAAAGCATCCCACGCCAGAGCAAAATTCTCTCCACAGAGCTTATATTTCTTCACAATAAGTGCCGCCTGGCCTCTTACCTTCAAACGAAGGTGATACAACTTTTGTACGGCCGATAATCTGGGATGTTCTCCATACACTGCGGAGAACATGTCCCTGAATGAGGGCCATTCCTCATAGCCCCCATAGAAGATCTCTGTGTCGCAAGGAGGGACCTTTATGCAGGGAACAGAGTTGTCCATAATTGGACTTTCTAAAACAGGAGAAGAGGATGAATTATAGGGGTTTATGAGGGTCTTTTGCAAGTCCAAAATCCTGGCTTTACAAGACTGAAAGTCACTTGTACATTTAACAAACTTCTTTCTAGCTGACTGTAGCAGCCCCTCATCAGAATTTGAGTCCTTCGAAATACAAAGTGTCCTATAAGTCTTTTGAAGAATTGTCCATCTATCATTTAGCTCCTGAAGAGCAACTTCAAGGCGAGAATCGGAAAGGTCCTCCACGGGCGTGTCGCCAAAGCTAGCAGAAAATGTTATTAAATTATCAGAATCGAAAATGAATTCTTCCATTGTGGATAAAGGGATATTCCGAAAGGAAATATATCAAAACTGGATGAAAATATTAATTTGCAATTTCCAAGGAATGGAAGTGCCCTCAAAGTTTTGAAAAACTTTAGGCTTGAGTAAAAGAAAGTAATAAAAATAATAAAAAGGGTTTTCAGAGAGGACAAACCTATAAGAGAATATGGGTATTTTTGTTATATTTATTTATATATATATGTAAAAGACGGTATATATTTGTGACACAAATACAGAAAATAATAATATCTATTATGGAAGTGACACAAATATAAAAAATAAATAATTAACGTTGGGGTTGTTCTCGTTCTTTGTACCATATAATTCAAAAAGGTAATAGGTTCAAAACTGTTCCCAGTGTGGACAAAATTTCTTCGTTCTAATATAAATATCTCAATATCAAGGGGTTTGATACATAAAATCTTTCAAAGACCTATTTCCTTATTCACATATAAAATTGAACGATGGTTTCTTAAAAAATTCTTGTATTTAGGAAAACTATTCCCAATTTCGCCACAAGGTATCAATAAAGATTTATAAGCCCGATTTTTACACTGTTGTTGGTTCATAAAAATGTAAAAACTGTTTCCAATTTGAATATGCCACTGACATTCAATGTAAAGGCAATAATAGTTTGAATTACTGCTTAAAAATTAAAACGAACTGTTCCCAGTTACACAAGCAAAATTTCATAACAGCTTTTCAAATGTTTCCAAAATTCACAAGGGTCTGTAAAACTGTTCTCACTTTGAGCCTTCGTCTATATGTACATTCATTTTAACAATGTTAACCAACACTTCGTATAAAATTGATAAAATATGTATGTTTTGGGTTTGGTCGATTAAGCTATCGTTTCTAGCACCGAAGATCCGAACCCAAATAAGCTAAGTTGGAGTTCATGCAAAACAAATTGTTGATATAATATTTTGAGGTAAAATAATTTAACATTTGTTAATGATTGTTTCGAGAGAGTTTTTACAATTTGAATAGCACTGTCCTCGGATAACAATATGTATGTTACTGTGTGTAGTACATATTAAGTGGGAATTTAACACCCACGTTCAGAACCACATTAAGCAATGAGTGCTAACATTGAATGTTAAACCGAATGTTATATAGTTTAGTAGTCACTGATCGCAAGCAAGAATTGATTTGGGGGATTTATTTGCAAATGTTAATGTGGGCTCCAAGTGGATGTCAACATTTGAGTCGTAAGTTGTTGTTGTTTATTTTTTCTTTTTCTTTCGTATATTAGACCGTTGTTTCAAGGTTAATTGAATTGAGTTACACTTCCTGGTAGCCCCAGGGGATGGGGGGAATGGATATGTAAATGGTTAAGTGAATTGAGTTACACTTTTCGGGAGCCCCAGAGTAGGGGGGTGGTGTACGGATAAGTAAATGGACTGTATTTGTGATAATAAAATAGGAATAATTTGGAAACTTACTTTGAAGTGAAGAGAATTAATTCCATGTGAAGTACCACTTGTGGGATGAAAGATCCAGCTGCGACGACCGTGGGCAAGAGGAGCATTGCAGCATGCGGTTTTCGTCCAATGTCGGTGAGGGGGTGAACCTTTGATACACCCCTGCTTCAAATAATAGAATTGCACGTTTTTGTGAAAAAAAAAAAAAAAAAAAAAAAAAACGTTTGACGACCAATCCCTATCCAGTAGGGGGAACACAACAGATGGGAATCTGGATTGGCAAATGGAATGCTGATATACTTTCCGGCTTTCTTGCGTTTCCTTTAATATTCTGGACAAGGCACATAAAAAAGAATTTTTTTGCTTTTTAATATTCTTTTTGGGACGTGAAGTCCTCCAAACGCAAATGATTCTTTACTCACTTCTATCCTTTAATTTTCACTGTTCTGTCCAGCAAAAACTATCAAAAACAAAACACTTTCTTATTCCCGAAAAAAATTGATATTCAGCGAATATTTTGTCAAAACACTTTTTCTTCACGCAAAAAATTGATATTGAGTAGCAATTTAAAGAATGCGAGAATACGGGAAATAGTGATAAAACGTGTTCAGCACTAGCTGTCACTTTTTACTTCGTTGCACTTTTTAGTAAAGGTGAGGTTGCCAGATAACAAGCAAGGCTCGAAGGACCATGTTAAAGTTTATGGGGATAAAACATTTAGATTTAAAAATGGGTTCATAAATAAATAAATTTATGAATTACCATTACACCAATGGTGGGAGAAAATCGCTTTACCCAGAGGATGGGAAAAGGTAAGAGTATCGGGAGTTGATACTATGGATCTAAAACAATTCTTTTCAAAATTGGAAAGATCCAAGGAGTTGTGGGAAACGAGTAGGAAACCACGGGATTGTGGTCAGACACAATACCAAATATTGCAGTCAAGTTATAAGGGAAATAAAAATGCTCCTTTTTTCAAACAACTTACATTTGTACTTTTATTTATACTTAGGTGAGATGTGATCTGGTTCGCTGCTGAGACAAGAAGAGACCCTATGCTTAGTCTTTACTTGACAGGCCAGTTCGTAGAATATGCGAACTGCCAACGAGATAAAAGAAAGAGCCCTAATTGCCAGATCAATACATATTAAAAATAGGGGGAAAAATTTATGTACTGTAAAGTTAATACATACTGATTCATATTAAAATATTTTTGAGTTATTATCAAAGTTCAAACTTATTTCATTTCTTAAAAATAAGGGTAAAGTACAGTAAACAGTGTCACTGAGGAGGTTGTCGCGATGGGCCACCAGAAATGGTTTGAGGACCAACCCAGGGAAGACGGAGCTGGTGCTCTTTACGCGCAGATATAAGATACCGGAGTTCAGACCCCCGTCCTTGGACGGGTTCACCCTTCGGCTGTCAAAGGAGGCGAAGTACCTAGCCATAGTCCTCTATTCGAAACTGTCCTAGAAGAGGAACACCGAGGAAAGAAACCATAAGGCACAGCGGTTTTTACTTCATCCAAGATGACTTATTGGATGTATACGGCCATCTAGAGACTAGTACTGGCCTGTGGAGTACTGGTATGGTGGGACGTCGTAGGGAAGAGGACGCGAGCGAAGGAGTTCGAGAAGGTCCAGAGACTGGCCTGCATCGGGATCACAGGCGCACTGAGATCCGCACCGCAGGCAGGCCTGGAGGCGATACTGGATATGTAGCCCATTGGGGCCTATATTTGGAACTGCGCCTCCAGGGTCGCGCTTAGGCTGAGACATCTCGGCATGCTGAAGGAAGATGATTGCGGCCACACTTCGATTCAAGGTGTTACGGATACGGAGGGTAGACTGAGAAGGATCTCCGAGTACCTGGCACCAGTGCCGACTGGAGTGAGAGTATTCGCGATTCGTTTTCCTGAGAGGGACGAATGGAGGGTGGATGGTATACTTGAGGAGGATGTGACATCGATCTACACAGATGGCTCCAAGATGTAGTCAGGGACTGGATTGGGGGTCTACTTTGATGCACTCAATATCAGTATGTCTCTGAGACTGTCGGAAGAGTGTACGGTCTTTCAGGCAGAGGTCTGTGCCATTGCAGTGGCCGCAAGAGAATTTCTGGTTGGTTAACGCAATCGAAACTCAGAATTCATGTGAACAGTATGGCGGCGCTAAAGGCCTTGGGGTCGAGGATGGTGAGGTCGAGATGCGTGGCGGACTGTTTGGAATCTTTGGAAGCCCACCATGTGACGCTGACATGGGTTCCAGGGCATGAGAGGATTCCAGGAAATGATAGGGAGGACGAGTGCGCCAGGAGGGGTTCGTCTGTGCGGGAAGGACCAGTTATCGGTCTTGACATTTGTCGAGCTACTGAATGATGGGATGGCCAGGGCGGCGTCAGTGGTAAGGTGGGACTCTGTAGATGGTTGCCGGATTGCAAAGGCGCTATAGCCGGTCATCGATCGGAGGAAGACTTGGGAATTGCTGGACTTCGATAAGAGACCGATGAGTACTTTGACAGGGATCATTACCGGAGACTGTGCTATAGGCCGCATGGCGTCGCGCATTGGATACCGCACAATGACTTACGTAGGAGTTGCCTCGATGAGGATGAGGAGGAGACTATTGAGCACTTGCTGTGTTCCAGTCCGGGTTTGCAGAGACGTAGAGAGCTCCTTTCTGGGGAGCCGTTTCTTCTGCGATCTGGATGAACTTGCAAACGTACCTCTGGTATCTCTCCTGAGGATGGTTCTGACGATGGGGTGCCACAAGCTCTGGCGTAGGAAGATCCGTGTTTGCGTAGGTATGCTTCTTTGTGTGGACAGTTTGGCTGCGCTCAAGTCCTTGGGTTCGAGGACGGCCTATAGCACAGTGCCTGGTTGTGACCGCTATCATGGTCCTCAGTGACCTCTAATCGAAGGCCAGTAACTCCTGCGTGCTCCTCCGGTTGATGGCAGGACAAAGCGCCCTAGCGGTCCGGCACCATCTACGTTGTCCCATCTTGCCGCCTACTCCGCACTGGCTTTTTCATCTACCTTGCCCTAAGCTCGCATGTACGGGTACCATATTTTCCATCAACATTCCCTTAAAGAACAGGGAATACTTCTCTCACATCAATGAGTGCAGTCCGATTAAAGTTTAAGCTTAATGATAAGGGGCCTTCTTTTTATGCCGATTCCAAACGGCGTGACGTATAGCTATTGGGGAAGTTGTAACATGGCAGGATACCTCACAAATGTGGCCAGTACTAGTAAGGGAATGACCACCGCTGAACATTTTTCTGATGTTCATTGATATGTGAGAAGCTTGCCCCTGTTCCTTAATGAAATGTTCATGGACAAATTTGCATTTGAATTGTACCTAAAGTATATTTGTACCCTTCATTTGTAGAATCCATGGTGATGCGTTCGCAATAGTGGGGACGGCCGAAGTTGGAACTTTTTTACTTATTAAATTTTACTCTGGCGTTTCGGGTTTCCGTATGTTTCTGTATTACATGGATTTTGAACGAGTTATCAGCACTTTAAAGTATGGAAATATCCAAGTCAAAATTGGCAAATTATTAACTTTTAATCAATTTATCGTGAAATGACCCCATGTATCTACATACAACTCTATTCACATTTGGCCAATTCAATGGCAGTGTATAGTGTATCCATGTCTTAGCCCCTTCGAGTTTGAATGAAGTATGAAGAGTGTTTTTCAATGTCCTCGTAGCTGTCAAAGCGAAATTTGTGATCATTTAATTTAATTGGGCACTTTTATCATGCTTGTCACAATATATTCAACTAAATTGGGCCATCCGAGTTTATTAATGGGGGTGTTGTTCAGTTTTGCTCGTATGTTATTGAGTAAATCGAATTTTGTTATGTCGGAATTTTGTTATTATTCCTTCTCATCTATGGACTCCCCCCCCCCACCCAACTCGAATGAGTTTCATCATGCCGCCAAATGATGATGAAGAGAATCGCATATATGATTGTGTACCACTAGGCGAATGATTAATGCCAGCGTATGTGAATGAAACCACTCATACGACCCATTGGGTATTTTGAATATCTTCACTAAGAATAATGGATGGCAATTTAGTTGGAATTCTAATTTGACACTTAAATGTGAAATGTGAAAGGGTGAGCAATAGTGACCTAGTTCTCCATTGAATATGGAAGAGCAAATTGTAGGCTTCTTTCTTGTAGTTTCTGTTTCATTCTTGAAGGCCATTTAAGCTATTATGGCATTAGAGGAGGTTGAACATAGCCAATTAAAATGCATAACAAATTGCCGTTTCTAAAAATTGAAAAATGTCTTGGAAATTTGTTTATATAAATAACTGGCACACTTTTGCTTAACAAGATAAATAAGGGTTGTTGCACAAAAAAACAAATATAAAATTGCATTTGAAATGAAGAGAAAACAAGTTAGGTAAGGTAAGAGAAGAGCAGTGTTGACTGTACAATACCGTACAACTGCCCTGTAAGTTTAATTTTGGATATATAAATATAAGGAGTTGGTGTTTAAATCGGAACTAATTCTGCTGGACTTCGGCATCCGATTTCGCATAGTCCCATACACATAGTGGTAGTCATAGAAGAAGACTTAATTAACTATGACAGAATATTTGTTCCACTAGCCGAACGTGGAATAGCGTTATAAGCGCCTCGATCTTTTGCACTCATTCTAACATCCCTGACACCAAGTTTCGAGGTGTCTCCCACAACTTGATCTTTCCATCGGGCTTTTGGTCTTCCCGGTTTGCATGTACCTCCGTGTTTGCCTTCAAAAGACTTCTTTGCTGGAGTTTCTTCATCCATTCTGACAACATGACCTAGTGACCTAGCCAACGCAGCCGTTGTATTTTGATGAGTGTACCTCTGCTATCGTCGTCATACAGCTCGTGGTTCATACGTCGCCTATATTCTCCCATAACGCAAACTGGTCCATATATTTTACGAAGAATCTTTCTCTCAAATACTCCAAGCACTGCCTCATCTGCTTTCACAAGTACCCATGCTTCAGAACCATATAACTGCACGGGTAGTATCAGAGTCTTGTATAGTGTAATCTTCTTAGTCCAAAGTAGCATTTGTTTACCAGTATTATTCTTCGTTTAATCTCAAAACTGGTGTCATTCGTTTCGGTAACGGTGGTGCCGAGGTAGATAATGTTACTGTCGCATAGTTGTGGTTCCTAACATTCTCCATTTTCTTTATCTGCTCGGTCGTGCAAGGCTTTTTGGAAGTTGAAACCATCCATTTCGTCTTATCTCCATTTACTGCAAGACCCATTTTCACTGACTATCTTTCGATTCTTTCAAAGGTTGCAGTTACTACTTCCGGTGACCGACCTTTGATGGCGATGTCTTCGGCATAGGCGAGTAGCATGTGTTCTCTTGTGATTAGTGTGACATATCTATTCACATCTGCATCTCGTATAATCTTCTCCAGCAGGATATTAAAGAGATCACACAATAGGCTGTCTCCTTGTCTGAAACCTCGTTTGGTATTAAATGGTTCCGAAAGATCCTTTCCTATTCTTACTGAGGAATGCGTATCAGCAAGAGTCATCCTGCAGAGTCTTATTAATTTTGCAGGGATACCAAACTCAGACATGGCTTGAAATACCTTTGAACATAAAGGAGTATCGAAGGAGGCTTTGTAGTCAAGTATCGAAGGAGGCTTTGTTGATTTGTCCTTCTCGGGTCTTTTCCAAGATTTGACGCAGTGTGAATATCTGGTCCAGGGTGGATTTACCAGGTCTAAAGCCACATTGATAGGGCCCAATTATTTCATTGACTTTAGGTTTTAATCGCTCGAGAGTATCTTGTATGCGATGGGGAGGAGACTTTTTACTCTGTAGTTGGCACATTCCGTCTTGTCTCCTTTCTTGTGTACGGGACATAGTATGCTGAGGTTCCAATCATCGGGTATGCGTTCTTCTAGCCATACTGCGGAGATAAGATGATCCATACGCCTTATCAGCGTGTCGCCTGCGGTTTTAAGTAGTTCAGCGGGTAACCCGTCGGCTCCTGCTGCCTTGTTGTTCTTTAGTCGGGTCACTGCTACTTGGATCTCATTATGACTAGGAGGTAAACATTCTATAGCATTATCAGGGATTGGTTTTGCGGTAACCTCTTCGCCGCCAACATCGGACACTAGCAGTTGGGTAAAATGTTTTTTTCATATCCTCAGTATGTTATCTGTGTCAGTTACAAGATTTCCTTCTTTGTCTCTGCAGGAGGATGTGCCTGCACCAAAGCCATCGATGTGATGTTTAATTCTTTGGTAGAATTCCCGGACTTCATTTTGACTACTGTACATCTCAATTCGCTCACACTCATGTCTTTCCATTTCCATTTTTTTTCTGCGGAATAGACGTTTCTCCTCTCTCCTTTTCTCCCGATACCTCTCCTTGCTAAACGCGCCAGAAAAGGACATGGAGCAAAGTTTTGATAAGATGGGGTGATAAATACGCTTGCAAAGCGAAACATATGTACGAGAGCTATGTCTAATTCTGAACTTTTTTTTTCCAATTTCAATAGGCTTCGTTTCTAATCAACAATCTTAAGATTGACGCACTTAGGCTCACAAGATCCGAAATTTGATTCCATTTGGATTAAATTTAGGATTTGAACACATGTGCATGACTTCAGATTTTTATATAGAAGTTCAAACTCGGAGAGGGAGGCTTCCTTAAGCGGCTTTGACTCCTTTACTACAAGAGTGTTATGTTGGTGCACTCAAACACATGAAATATGTGTCCGTTCATTCATTAGTTGCATCCCACCATTCTGCGCGATGAAAAGCTCGGCGTATTGACCCTCCAGAGTAGTACGTCCCGAATGGGAAAGCCAAGAGAAGTAATGAAGATTGAAACATGAATAGTGGAGTTTTCTCTGAACATTGGAAGGTTACGAACGTTGAACCGAAAATAGGTGGGGCGAACAACTCTGCGAATTACCGGCCAATGGTGATATGCTCCGCGCTCTCTAAGGTTATGGAAAGTATGGTTAATCATCATCTGGCGAGATAGATAATAGACAGTATGGGTTCCGCAGAAATCGCTCTACGGGAGACTTAAAGACATTTCTGTCGGAACGCTGGAGTCGCTCTATCCACCAGTTTGGAAAAAGTAAGGTCGTGACTCTGGATTTTGATAAAGTATGGCACGATGCACTTTTACCAAAGGTTGTTGCTTTTGGAGTCGGTAATAACTTCGATTGATTTATATCGAGCTTTCTCAGTGATCGCACTATACGAGTTGTTGTAGATGGGTTCTCATCCGATAAGTAAACATGGACCGCTGTCCTTTCCCGTTCACTTTTTATACGCACCATCATTGGATGGGGTTATACTAATCTAGTCATTCCGTTTGTAACACCTCGAAATATTGATGTAGTACCCCATTAAGTATATCTTCTTGATCGTCTCGACATTCTGGGTGGAACTAGCCTAGTCGAACTAGAGCTAACCGCTTGAAATTTTGCAGAGACACTTTAGATTCAGATTTAGATATAGCTCACATATAAACCGATTTCCCGATTTGACTTCTTCAGCCCCTGGAAGACTCAATCTTCATCCAATTTGGCAGAAATTTTGCACATAGTGTTCTGTTATAACTTCCAACAATTGTTCTAAGTACGGCCTAAATCATTCTATAACCTGATATCTTATACATAAAAATCTATTTGTGTTTGTTTGTATGTTTGTTTGTTTGTTTGTTTGTTTGTGGGTTTGTAAATTTGTGGGTTTGTAAATTTGTTTGTTCCGTATAGACTCAAAAACGGCTAAACCGATTTCTTCCAAATTTTCACAGATTGTGGGGAGTGGTCCGGAAGAAGCAATAGGCTATATATTTTATTGATATCGGTAGGGGGGGCGGACGCTCCCCCTTACCCTAAAAGTACGACCCCAAAATAAAAGTGAACCAATCGGGACAATATGAGACTCAAATGAAAGATATTCAAGAGTAGAGTACAAATTCTATATTAAAAAATGGGTCCAAGCAATAGGGGGCCCGCCCCGACCCCAAAACCCCCCAAATTGGTTTATTGGACGATAATGACAATATGGGGCTCGAATGAAAGGTATTTGCGAGAAGATTATGAATATGGCCAGGAAGGAGGTATAGACTATGTAATTTGTTGATGTTGGAAGGGGGCGGACCCACCCCCGTCATTTGATGAAACTCAATTGATAGGCATTTGAGAGCAAATTACGAATATGACATTAAACTTTGTGTCCACGAACCTAGGTGGTGTTTTACCTCCTAAAATCGCCTCCAATAGGTTATTTGACCTATTAAAACAATGGGGAATCAAATGATAGATTTTTTTTGAGTTGAGTGCGTCATTCAAATTTGTGCTCAAGTGGCAGAGTGGCGCACAATCCTCATATAGGTGCCCTCCATCAAACGTCTGTATACACCAATCATGACAATATAAGGTTAAATTGAAGGTATAAGGTTATGTACTGCGAATCTGATATCATTATTCTGCTCATATATCTAGCGGACCACATCACCCCAAAACAGTCGATCAAGTATAATGACCTAACGGGACACTGTGTGATTCAATTAATGTTAGCCGCCATAGCAAGAGTTTTACACGATAAGAACCGTGGGTAGTGCGATTTAAGCGAAATTTTGTGCGCTCTCATTAAGTAACCTAAAAGTAACAAGTAAAAGCGTGGTAAGTTCGGCCGGGACGAATCTTATATACCCTCCATCATGGAGCGCATTTGTCGAGTTATTTTCCCGGCATCTCTTCTTAGGCAAAAAAAGGATATAAGAAAAGATTTGCTCTGCTATTAGAGCGATATCAAGATATGATCCGGTTTAGACCACAATTAAATTATATGTTGGAGACCGTTTAAAATGTCAGCCAATTCGAATAAGAAGTGGGCCCTTTGGGGCTCAAGAAGTAAAATAGAGAGACCGATTTATATGGGAGCTGTATCGGGCTATAGACCGATTCAGACCATAATAAACACGTATGTTATTGGTCATGAGAGAATCCGTTGTACAAAATTTCAGGCAAATCGGATAATAATTGCGACCTCTAGAGGCTCAAGAAGTCAAGACCCAAGATCGGTTTATATGACAGCTATACCAGATTATGAACCGATTTGAACCGTACTTAGCACAGTTGTTAGAAGTAATACTAAAACACTATGTGCAAAATTTCATTCCAATCGGATGAGAATTGCGCCCTCTAGAGGCTCAAGAAGTCAAGACCCAAGATCGGTTTATATGGCAGCTATATCAAAAGATGAACCGATATGGCCCATTTACAATCCCAACCGACCTACACCAATAAAAAGCATTTGTGCAAAATTTCAAGCGGCTAGCTTTACTCTTTCGGAAGTTAGCGTGCTTTCGACAGATAGACGGACAGACGGACGGGCTTGGCTAGATCGACATAAAATGTCGCGACCATCAAGAATATATATACTTTATAGGGTCTCAGGCGAGTATTTCGAGTAGTTACAAACAAAATGACGAAATTAGTATACTCCCCCATCCTACGGTGGAGGGTATAAAAATTTGGTATCCATATTTCGGATAGGGTACCTAGGGGGGCTGCCCCACCCTAAAACCTACCAAACATGTATTTAGACCAATCACGACAATATGGGACTCAAATGAAAGGTATTTAGGATAAGAAAACGTATCTGATATCCAAATGTCGGACCAAGTGAAGGTGGACCACCCCAAGCCCCAAAACACCCCTAAATCGGACATATTTACCGACCAGGGCATTATGGTACTCTAATGAAAGATCTTTGCAAGTAGAATACAAATCTGATATCCAACTGTGGCGCCACGTTTCTGGGGGTCTACCCCTTCCCCAAAACACCTCCTAAACAGGACTTATTTACTGACCATAGGAATATGGGGCTTTAATAAAAGGTATTTAAATGTAGAATTCGACTCTAATATCCAAATATGGGACCAAGTGGTGGGGGGTCGCCTCTTCCCAAAAACATCCCCCCAGGGGAGAAATTTAGGACCATAGCAATATGGGGCTCAAATGAAAGGTCTTTGGGAGTAAAGCACGAATCTGATATCAATATTCGGGAAAAGTGTCTATGGGGCCACTCCACCCTCACAACACCACCCGAAGTATTTGCTGACTATTGAGGCTCAAATAAGAGGGTTTTAAGAGTAGAACACGAATCCGATATATATTTTCAAAGCCAAGTCACAGAGTGGCCGCCCATCCCCCAAAACATCCCCCATGTTTGCCAACTATGAAAATATGGGACTCAAATTAAAGATATTTGGGAGTAGACCACGTATCTGTTATCAAAATTAGGGACCAACTGTCCTGGGGGACGTTCCACCATCATAACAACCCCCAAATAGGACGTATTTGCTCACCAAGACAATTTGGGTCTTAAAGAGAGTGGAACTAAATATTTTTAGTTTTTAGAGCCAATACCCCAAACGGGACACATTTGCTGACTTTCGGAATAAGGAAATTAAATGAGATTAGATGACGATTTTGATATCCATTTTTGAGGCCAATGGCAATACGGGGTTCAAATAAATGATATATAGATATATGAGAAAGGAGCATTTTCCGGGCTTAGTGTCTGGGGCACCACCTCACTCCCCAAAACACCCCTAAATCGGCCATATATACCGACCATGTCAATGTGGAGCTTAAATGAAAAGTATTGGGGGTAGAGCAAGAATTGATACCCACTTTCGGGACCAATTTTCTGGGGGTCAACCCCTTTCCCAAAATATGGGTTCAAATAAATGATGTATAGATAGATGAAAACATCCCTAAATCCCCAAAACATCCCTAAATCGGTGATATTTACCTACCATGTCAATGTGGAGCTTAAATGAAAGGTATTTGGGGGTAGAGCAAGAATTGATACCCACTTTTGGGACCAATTTTCTGGGGGTCAACCCCTTTCCCAAAATACCTCACAGACTGCTGTCTTTTACTGACCATCGCAATATGGGGCTCAAATAAAGGTATTTGGGAGTAGAATACGAATTTGATATCCAAATGTTGGACCATATATTTAAGGCATCACCCCAAAACACCACCCATAGGTTAAACATTTTTTGATCATGCCAATATGTGGCTCAAATGAAGGGTATTTGAGATTAGAAAACGAATTTGATAACCTATTGGGTTGCCCAAAAAGTAATTGCGGATTTTTCATATAGTTGGCGTTGACAAATTTTTTCACAGCTTGTGACTCTGTAATTGCATTCTTTCGTCTGTCAGTTATCAGCTGTTACTTTTAGCTTGCTCTAGAAAAAAGTGTAAAAAAATTATATTTGATTAAAGTTCATTCTAAGTTTTATTAAAAATGCATTTACTTTCTTTTAAAAAATCCGCAATTACTTTTTGGGCAACCCAATATTTTGGGGCCATGTGTTTGGGGGACGCCTCATCCTGTATACTCCCTTCAGAACCAATGGCAATATGGGGTTTAAATAAATGGTATTTGAGAGAAGAGCACGATGCTGATATTTTTTCAAGGCCAAGTGTCTGGGGGACCACCTCACCCCCAAAAATACGCCTAAATCAGATATCATGAGAATATCGGGCTGAAATAAAGTATTGGGTTGCCCAAAAAGTAATTGCGGATTTTTCATATAGTCCGCGTTGAAAAATTTTTTCACAGCTTGTGACTCTGTAATTGCATTCTTTCTTCTGTCAGTTATCAGCTGTTACTTTTATCGTGCTTTAGAAAAAAAGTGTAAAAAAATTATATTTGATTAAAGTTCATTCTAAGCTTTATTAAAAATGCATTTACTTTCTTTTAAAAAATCCGCAATTACTTTTTGGGCAACCCAATATTTTGAGAATGGAGTACACCTTACATCCAAACATAAATTCGTAGACTAATAAAGATCATATATGACTCAAAAAAGGCTATTATATTGTTCAACTGATAGTCATGCGATGTACTATTTTCGTAACATGGTATTTCACTGAAAGCTCTTTAATTGTCGAAAATAAATATTCCAAGGAAACCGTTGTTCCATATAAAGAAAAGAAGGCGCAGCGGAGCGGGCCCAGGTCAGCTAGTTGTTTAAAAATGCTACCATTATATGTTCCTTGACAGCGAGAGAAACCTCTAAGTAGCCGACTAGGTAGTGAAGGGCTATTTCGGTGGACTTGCCCTTACCATGTGCATGCTGTTGCCGAGGCAGGCGATCTCCAGGGATCTTTGCCCTTAGATATGTTTCTACTGATATGTTTCGGCATAAAATAAATAGGACGAAAACCCGTTCGCTTTCGTGTGGTAAGGTTTTCCTACTGTTGGAATGAAAATGACACTGGGGTCCCTCCATCCCCCAGGTATATACGATATGTGATTACGAGCAAATCATATCTCCCTAAACCAAGAAGCCAGTCTATCAAATACAGTTTGTAAATCAACCGGTGATATATCATCATATTCTCCCTTAAATTTCCTACTTTAAATATAAAATCAATCAAATTTGTTGACGTCGATTTTAATTTCGTTTTCATTAAAAAAAAAATTAAATCACAACAAAACTAACTTTCAAGGATTTTCTGCTGTCCTTGTTATTGGTTGGTTCTATGACCTCAAAATGTTTGCATGTCACAAGCACAAATAAATTCAACTCAATTCTATTCATTATTCTTTTGAATCTGCACTGCGTATGACCGAACCAATACTCCAATACGTTTAATTTTATTCTCCTTCAATTTTGGCCTCGTATCATGATGTTGGCTGGCTTTCATAGCAACTTGCTGCGACGCTGCATTTTTTTTTTGTACTCCCATATTTGATGTTATAAGCGTCATAAATTATATCAAATATTTCTTTCAAATATTTATTAATGGCCTCAAAAAAAAAAAAAAAAATAAAAAAAAAAAAACAAATTATCACGAATTTTGCTCATTTTTCAAACAATAATGAGGTTAGTGCGTCGAAAGCGTCCAACATTGGAAAATGTCATCTGCAAAGCGCTGTGCATGACTCTTTCATTTTCATCATGTTTTAGCATAAATCTGTGTTATAGCAAAAACGCAATTACTGCCATCAAGTCATTTTAATGTGCATATAAATGCTTTGGCCGAAACAGCGTCGAATGATTTGAAATTTCAATTAAATGTTGAGAAAAACAAATTATGTGAATTATGCGCATAATTCTCTTCAAAATTAATGAGGCTATGCAAATGTGGCAAAAATTTTGTATACATAAGAATGCTACCTTTATGGATTTTATACAGTGAACACTGTAGTTCAGAATTCATTGGATCTCTGAAAACGAACATTGAGTGAAGTAAAAGAGGAAAAATTTGGAGGCCACCGCTTTGCGGAGTTAAGCATTTCAGTTTATGACACCAATCGCCTGGGTTCGAATTCTGGCGAGAACTTCCCAAAAATTTTTCAACGGTGGTTATCCCCTCCTAATGCTGGCGACATTTGAGAGGCGCTATGTCATGTAAAAATTTCTCCCCAAAGAGTAGTCGCCCTGCGGCATGCCGTTCGGACTCGGCATGGAAAGGAGGCCCCTAATCATTGCCTTATCATTGAAGTATGGCATCTACCTATGATGCTAATGGAACGGTATCTACCCTATGATGTTACCAGTGGGCTATGACTATCTGGCTGATAGGTACATCGACTTTTATCGGGCGTATATCAAGTACCCGAATTTGCCCTTAGCATGGAGGAGGATAAAGGCTGTATTTATACCGAAAATGGGGAAACTGCAGTGGAATTGGTATCTCCTCCTCCTTCGTGAAGACGTTGGATTCTGGACTTTCACATAAGGAATAAGCTAGGAGGTGATTACTTATCGAGGTGTCAGAATGCTTATATTAAGGTTCGTTGATACTGCACTTCAGGAGGCCTCTGCGCTACGGTGGGTTAACATGTCCGCCTATGACGCTGAACGCGTGGGTTCGAATCCTGGCGAGACCACCAGAAACTTTTTGGGGATTTTTCCTTCCTAATGCTGGCAACATTTGTGAGGTACCATGCCATATAAAACTTCTCTCCAAAGAGGTGTCGCACTGCGGCACGCCTTTCGGACTCGGTAGGCCCCTTATCATTAAGCTTAAAACTTGAATCGGACCGCACTCATCGATATGTGAGAAGTTTGCCCCTGTTTCTTAGTGGAATGTTCATGGGCAATATTTGCATTGATACTGCGCTTCTGAAGAGAACTCTTCAGGGTAAGGATTTCGCGTTGGCAGCTTTTCCGAATATTGAAGCGGTTATAATAACGTTCATCCGTCTGCCATAGGGACGGCTCTTAGGAATGTGGGCGTGGAGAATGCAAATATCACCAGCTAACCAAATTTAAATGCCCCTAAAACTTTTGAGTGATCTCTTAGACCAATAAAGACTATATGGGATTCAAATAAAGGTACTTAAAAATAGCATGCTGTTAGTTAAACGATGGGCGCCCCGGTAGCCTAGTTGGTAGCGTGCTTGGATTAACAGTGCAGGCGTCGTGGGTTCGATTCCCGCCAGAAGCCTTGGTAGACCGATACTCATATACGCCTCTGAAGTTTGGTGGGCTGCGATGGAAAAACAGTGCAACGTAGGGATAATACAACAGGTTCAGAGAACACGTTGTCTTGGCATAGGCGAAGCAATGAGGATCACGCCCACTAGGGCACTGAAGACTATTCTAGATATCCTACCCATTGACATACAGATTAAGTGTGAGGCAGCCACTGCGGCTATGAGACTTATGGCGATGCGAAAAAGAAGTGAGGATTGATGTAGATCAAACCATCGCGGTATCGAGACGAGGTTAAGAAACCTGGAAGGAAGGGAAGAGGTCTCCGATCGGATACCAAAGATGATCCTTGAGGACGAGGGCGAGGCACTGCTGCCATCGGCACACTCTAGGACTGACGGAAGCCCAGTATTGCCATTTGGTAAATCATTGTACACGGATGGATCAAAGCTAGAGGACAGAGTGGGCCTGGGGTTCTACACTGAAAACCCAGAGAGTGAGATCTGTTTTAGATTGCCTGACCATAATACGGTCATACAGGCAGAGATTTGGGCGATTTTGGAATGCGTTAGTTAGTGTGGTGCTAACGCGAGGACGCCAAGTGTGAACATTTTTACGGAGAGTAAAACTGCCATAAGGGCAATAACAACCAGGACGGTAAGTTCTCGAACAGTCTTGCAGTATAAAAAGGTGATTAAGGCCTACACTGAGGATGATACAATCCGTATCGTTTGGGTTCCAGGCTATAACGGAGTAAGGCGCAATGAAATAGCAGAAGATTTGGCGGTGAAGGCCAGAGGACTGGCGTCAATAAACTTGGTTAACCCGAATCCATTAGTGACGACGTAATCCGAGTTCAGGGAGGGGGCGATGAATGCGCATGCAACCCTGTGGAACGGCGAAATGGTCGGTAGGACGGCGAAAATCCTATGAAGGGATCTTGATTGTTAGAAGACGAGGCTATTACCGAAAGGAAGTAAGAAGGAGGTCCGTATAGCTATTGGAATCACAACGGGACACACAGGACTACGAGTTCACTTATGTAAAATCGATAAGGCAACTGATAGCATGTTTAGGGTATGCGGGAACATGAACTGATATGGCCCATTTATAGTCCCAACCTTTCGATAGACGGACAGATGGACGGACGGATAGACGGACGGATGGACGGACGGATGGACGGACGGATGGACGGACGGATGGACGGACGGATGGACGGACGGATGGACGGACAGATGGACGGACAGATGGACGGACGGATGGACGGACGGATGGACGGACGGATGGACGGACGGATGGACGGACGAATGGACGGACGGATGGACGGACGGATGGACGGATGGACGGACGGATGGACGGACGGATGGACGGACGGATGGACGGACGGATGGACGGACGGATGGACGGACGGATGGACGGACGGATGGACGGACGGATGGACGGACGGATGGACAGACGGATGGACGGACGGATGGACGGACGGACGGATGGACGGACGGATGGACGGATGGACGGACGGGCGGACGGACGGATGGACGGACGGATGGACGGACGGATGGCCGGACGGATGGACGGACGGATGGACGGACGGACGGACGGATGGACGGACGGATGGACGGATGGACGGACGGACGGACGGATGGACGGACGGATGGACGGACGGATGGACGGACGGATGGACGGACGGATGGACGGACGGATGGACGGACGGATGGACGGACGGATGGACGGACGGACGGATGGACGGACGGATGGACGGACGGATGGACGGACGGATGGACGGACGGATGGACGGACGGATGGACGGACGGATGGACGGACGGATGGACGGACGGATGGACGGACGGATGGACGGACGGATGGACAGACGGATGGACGGACGGATGGACGGACGGACGGATGGACGGACGGATGGACGGACGGATGGATGGACGGATGGACGGACGGATGGACGGACGGATGGACGGACGGATAGACGGACGGATGGACGGACGGATGGACGGACGGATGGACGGACGGATGGACGGACGGATGGACGGACGGATGGACGGACGGATGGACGGACGGATGGACGGACGGATGGACGGACGGATGGACGGACGGATGGACGGATGGACGGACGGACGGATGGACGGACGGATGGACGGACGGATGGACGGACGGATGGACGGACGGATGGACGGACATACGGACGAGCATGGCTAGATCGACTTAAAATGTCATGACGATCAAGAATATATATATTGGGTTGCCCAAAAAGTAATTGCGGATTTTTCATATAGTCGGCGTTGACAAATTTTAAGCAAATTTTAAACAAATTTTAAGCATTAATCGAATTGGATCGTCATGTAACTGAGCGTGAGATAGGAGAGAAGTTAAATATACCAAAATCAACCGTTCATTATCACATAAAAAGTCTTGGACTGGTGAAAAAGCTTGATATTAGGGTACCACATGTATTGAAAGAAATTCATTTAACAAACCGAATAACGCTTGTGATATGCACCTTAAACGCAATGAATTCGATCCGTTTTTAAAACGAATCATAACTGGAGATGAAAAATGGATTGTTTACAACAACGTTAGTCGAAAACGATCATGGTCCAAACATGGTGAACTAGCTCAAACCACTTCAAAGGCTGATATCCACCAAAAGAAGGTTATGCTGTCTGCTTCCAAGGAACCAAACGATTAATTCGGATGTTTACTGTCAACAATTGGACAAATTGAATACAGCCATCAAGGAGAAGCGACCAGAATTGGTCAATCGTAAAGGTGTCATATTCCATCAGGACAACGCTTGACCGCACACATCTTTGGTCACTCGCCAAAAACTGAGTGACCTTGCACCATTAGACTACCATTTATTTCGATCTTGGCAGAACTCCTTAAATGGTAAAACTTTCGGCAATGATGAGGCTATAAAATCGCACTTGGTTCAGTTTTTTGCAGATAAAGGCCAGAAGTTCTATGAGCGTGGAATACTAAATTTGCCAGGAAGATGGCAAAAGGTTATCGAACAAAATGGCAATTATATATTTGATTAAAGTTCATTCTAAGTTTTATTAAAAATGCATTTACTTTCTTTTAAAAAATCCGCAATTACTTTTTGGGCAAACAATACCTCATGGGGTCGTAGACGAATATTTCGAGGAGTTACAAACAGAATGCCGAAATTAGTATACCCCATCCTATGATGGAGGGTACAAAAAAAACCCCAAGACAGACAGACAGACAGGAGGAAATAGAATCAGGTAGTGATTTAGAGTCAATCGGTATATTTATCTGTTCTCCTTTTGGATACTGCAAACAAGTTCACTAATTTGCACTCTTAAAGAAAATTTCGTAAAAAATTTAATTTCTGCACTTGTTCTTATAAATACCATATTAAATGTTCTACAGTTCTTTTGTGTGCCTTTTTTGTGCCTAAAAACTTTTAAAAACAACTCAAATAGAAAAAAATCATTTAACTCTGCCTAAAATTCTTCCAATAGGACATTTAATGAGCAGCCATTTTTAATCCTTAATCAAGATGCAAATACACTGCGCTTAAGTTGAACAATTCTTTTTTGTTATGGGTGATGGAGAAGAGTTCTATCAATTGACAGAGTTAATTTTTGATCATTAATTGTCGACTAACTCTCTGTCGTGTTAGCATCAAAGATTTCGTTGTGCTAAGAACAAATGATTTGCGAATCCATTTGAGTTTCGAAATAAATCATTCAGTTTGAGATTAGCTTCGTTGAAATTATCTCGGCAAAGTTCTTTTTTCTTTTCATTTTGAAAGCCATACCCCACGCAACAACTCTTCAGTGACTGCAGGTAAGTTAAAACAATGTGGAAACAATCGAAAGACATTGAGAAAATCAAGTGTTATCATTCAGTCAGTCACTCACTCACTCAGTCAAACGTTGAATCAACTTGGAGAAGAAGTATAGGAAGGTCATTTCGTATTTATTCTTCAACTCAAAGCTGTTTGCATACATTTGTCAAGCCATTTAGATGGTGTGCTGTCGGAATCTGTTGCCATTCAAACGCAATTCATTGTCATCTGCTGCAGGAATGCTCTCCTAAAGTCCTCCAAGGACAGGTTGCGTATATTCAACCTTTGCATTCCCTTTTTGCCATTGTTTTGGTACTTGCTACGAAGGCACGACTACGACTGGCCTTGCAAGGTGATCAATCAACATATTCAATTCCTTGGCTAGAAATTAATATACATCAGTTGGCATGAAATTAGACATTAAATACATTACAATGTCACTTGGGTAGCTGGGTGTGAGCTCTTTCACTGCCAGTGCAAAAACCCGTTTATGCAAACTAGTAGAAGAGTACAAAGGAGACAAAAAGTGAGAAACTTAAATCCTAGGAAGTGACATTGATGCATTCGCCAACACTTGGAGCACACTTTACGCTTTTGGGAGACATTTGGGAGGTGCAGTTTGCTATCGTCTCATGACCGTTTAAGTTGCAATGCCCTACATAATAGGGTGTTAAAACCATTTTGCTAGGCATGGTGCAATACTTTAAGAAAGTTGTATTACGAAACAAGTAAAAAGATGTAAAGTTCGGCCGGGCTGAACTTTGGATACCCACCACCTCGGGTATCAACCACCATTCATCAAAATCAGGTGGAAATTGCATACCTTATGTCCCATAGAAGTTATATCGAAATATGTTCCGATTTGGACAGAATACTTATAAGTAAAAGTCATTGTTCAATTGTGTATAACAAAATATTGGTCTGTTTGGTAGCTATATCCAAAAATAAACCGATCTAAACCATATATGACACGGATGTCGAAAAGCCTAACATAAGTCACTGTGTCAAACTTCAGTGAAATCAGTATATAAATGCGCCTTCAATGGGGCCAAGACTTTAAATCGAGATATCGGTCTACATGGCAGCTAAATCCATATCTGAACCGATTTGTGCCAAGTTGCAGAAAAATCTCGAAGAGCGTAACACAACTCTCTGTTCCAAATTTGGGCGAAATCGGACAATAAATGCGCCTTTTATGGGCCAAAAACTTTAAATCGAGAGATCGGTCTATATGGCAGCTATAATCAAATCTTTATCGATCTATACCATATTGCAGAAGTATATCAAGGAGTTTTACCTAACTCACTGTCCCAAACTTCGGCGACATCGGCAAAGAAATGCGCCTTTTATGGCCTCAAAACCTATAACCGAGAGATCGGTCTACATGGCAGCTATAATCAAATCTTGACCGATCCGTGCCATATTGCAGAAGTATATCAAGTGATTTAACCTAACTCACTGTCCCAAATTTCGGCGACATCGGACAATAAATGCGCCTTTTATGGGCCCAAAACCTTAAATCAGGAGATCGGTCTATATGGCACCTATATCCAAATCTGAACCGATCTAGGCCAAATTAAAGAAAGATATGGAGGGGCCTAAGACAACTCACTGTCCCAAATTTTAGCAAAATCGGATAATAAATGTGGCTTTTATGGGCCTACGACCGTAAATTGGACGATCGGTCTATATGGCAGCTATATCCAAATCTGGACCGATCTGAGCTAAATTAACCAAGGATGTCGAAGGGTCTAACACAACTTATTGTCCCAAATTTCAGCAAAATCGGGCTATAAATGTGGCTTTTATAGGCCTAAGACCCTAAATCGGAGGATCGGTCTATATGGCAGCTATATATCCAAATCTGGACCGATAAGAGCCAAATTGTTGGAAGATGTCGAAGAGCCTGCCGCAACTCACTGTGCCAAATTTCGGCAAAATCGGATAATAAATGTGGCTTTTATGGGCCTAAGACCCTAAATCAGAGGATCGGTATATGGCAGCTATATCTAAAAATAGATCGATCTGGTCCAAATTGACGAAGGATGTCGAAGGGCCCAAGACAACTCACTGTCCCAAATTTCAGCAAAATCGGATAATAAATGTGGCTTTTATGGGCCTGAGACCCTAAATCGGAGGATCGGTCTATATGACAGCTATATCCAAAAATAGACTGATCTGGATTAAATTGACAAAGGATGTCGAAGGGCCTAACACAACTCACTGTCCCAAATATCAGCAAAATCGGATAATAAATGTAGCTTTTATGGGCCTAAGACCCTAAATCGGAGGATCGGTCTATATGGCAGCTATATCCAAATCTGGGCCGATCTAGGCCAAAATAAGAAAGGATGTCGAAGGGCCTAACACAACTCACTGTTTCAAATTTCAGCAAAATCGGATAATAAATATGGCTTTTAAGGTCCTAAGACCCTAAATCGGCCGATCGGTTTATATGGGGGCTATATCAAGATATAGTCCGATATAGCTCGTTCGAAGATGAGCCTGCTTATGGACAAAATTAAAGAATCTGTGCAAAGTTTCAACTCAATATCTCTAGTTTTAAAGACTGCAGCGTGATTCCAACTTCTTATAGACGAGTTCGAACAGCGTGCGGCAGTGCGATACATCTTTTTGTGATGGCTGCCATCATTTTTTCAAAAAAGCTTAGTTCCTCACAAATGTCGCAGCATTAAAAGGGGATAACCACCGCTGAAAACTTTTTCTGATGTTCTAGCCAGGATTCGAACCCAGGGTGTAAGGTATACAAAAATCGTTATTGTCGAATTTTTCTCTGAAATTTTTCTAATGTTCTCGCCAGGATGCGAACCCAGGATGCAAGGTGTAAAAAAATTTATCACTATTGAACTTTAATCTGTTCTTTCCTCCCGTTATTACTTCTTTTATTTCAGAGCCTCTCCTTTAGGCATCCTTTGTTGCTTTTCTCATTCATGCCTTTTGAACTTTTTCTCTGTCCTTACATTGCCCCATGAAAATTAGGGAATTTATGTTAGTTTGCATCACAAGGGAATGAAATGACAACGATTGCTAGGGGGTGTGAGTGAGCAAAGGAAGCAGAATTGTTGAAGTAGCTAAAGAAAAATATGGAGCTGGGAAATATTACCACTGAAAATTCCTTTAAAGAATGTACTTTCTTATTTTTAAATTAACTTCTTGAACTGTCGACGTGATAAATTCCCATAGACTATGGGCAAAGCTAGCATATACACACAACTAAGACAGCACACAAACACACTCACACCAGTATGCATACCCTATCACATCCACCCGCACATACATATGTGGCCGCTTTTCTCCCCTCCAACACCATAACACACAAAATTGTACCCCAAAGAAATGAAATTTAGAAGCGGAAAATCTGTATGAAGAAGAAACAAAAGTTCAAGCCAAAAGAAAGTCAGCGACCAAAGCCATGCGACCAGACCAAACAGCCATTCAAACCATTATAGTCAACTAACCAAAGTAACCGAATAAACTGGCAACAGAAACCAAATAAGAACAAACATTTCAACCTCTTTTCCGCATGACACAATGTTGGTACAGCCTTTGGTCTGTGTATTATTTTCCGTTCATGAAGATGCTCAAAATATTAAAAAAACGAAAACTTGAGAATCCACCAACATGGATTCTGCTAAAAATTTCTGCAAAATTATGCAAAAATGTAAACTTCTAGGGGCCATAGAAGATTAATCGAATGATTGGTTTATATGGAAGCTATACCAGGTTGTAGACTGATGGCAGTCTACCGTCAGACTCTCATAGACTTTTTAGTCCATTGTGATACCAAAAGAACAGAAGAAACAAGTAAAAAGGCGTTAAGTTCGGCCGGGCCGAACTTTGGATACCCACCACCTTGGAAATATACGTAAACCACCTTTCATCAAAATCCGGTGAAAATTATATACCTTTTGTCCCATAGCAGTTATATCAAAATATGTTCCAATTTTGACCAAATATTTATAACTACAAGTCATTGTTCAATTGTGTATAACAAAATATTGGTCTTTTAAGTAGCTTTGTCTAAAAATAAACCGATCTGAGCTACATACGACACGGCTTTCGAAGGGCCTAACTCAACTCACTGTCCCAAATTTCGGCGAAATCGGACAATAAATGCGCCTTTTATGGACCCAAAACCTGAAATAGAGAGATCGGTCTATATGGCAGCTATATCCAAATCTTAACCGATCTGTGGCATATTGAAGGATTATGTCGAGGGGCTTAACTTAACTCACTGTCCCAAATTTCGGCGACATCGAACAATAAATGAGCATTTAATGGGCCCAAAGCCTGAAATCGAGGGATCGGTCTATATGGCAGCTATATCCAAAACTGGACCGATCTGCACCAAATTAATGAGGCATAACAAAGATCCCAACACAATTTACTGTCCCAAATTTCAGCAAAATCGAATAATAAATGTGGCTTTTATGGGCCTAAGACCCTAAATCGGCAGATCGGTCTATATGGCAGCTATATCCAAATCTGGACCGATCTGAGCCAAATTGACGAAGGATGTCGAAGGGCCTAACACAACTCACTGTCCCAAATTTCAGCAAAATCGGATAATCAATGTGGCTCTTATGGGCCTATGACCCAAAATCGGAGGATCGGTCTATATGGCAGCTATGTCCAAATCTGGACCGATCTGAGCCAAATTGACGAAGGATCTCGAAGGGCCTAACACAACTCACTGTCCCAAATTTCAACAAAATCGGATAATAAATGTGGCTTTTATGGGCCCAAAACCTAAAACCGAGAGATCGGTCTATATGGCAGCTATATCCAAATCTGGACCGATCTGGTCCTAACACAACTCACTCTCCCGAATTTCAGCAAAATCGGATAATAAATGTGGCTTTTAGGGGCCTAAGACCCTAAATCGGAGGATCGGCCTATATGGCAGCTATATCCAAATCTAAACCGATCTGGTCCAAATTGACGAAGGATGTCCAGGGGCTTAACACAACTCACTGTCCCAAATTTCATCAAAATCGGATAATAAATGTGGTTTTTATTGGCATAAGACTCTAAATCGGCGGATCGGTCTATATGGGGGCTATATGAAGATATAGTCCGATATTGCCCATCTTCGAACTTAACCTGCTTATGGATAAAAAAAAGAACCTGTGCAAAATTTCAGCTCAATATCTCTATTTTTAAAGACTGTAGCGAGATTTCAACAGACAGACGGACAGACGGACGGACATGTCTAGATCGTCTTAGATTTTTACGCTGATCAAGAATATATATACTTTCAGATCTGATCTTGAAAACTTAGCTTACATGCCGCTAGAGTCTTACCCATAGATTCTAGTATTCCTGGAATGTGTATGGTAGTTCCTAGTCTCGCAAGCTCTTCCGCTTTACAATTCCCTGCGATATCTCTGTGGCCCGGTATACAGAACAGGTGAATTTTGAACTGTTCAGTCATCGCGTTGAGAGATCTGCGATAGTCGAGGTCGATTTTTGTGTTCAGAAATACGTTCTCCAGGGATTTAATGGCTGCCTGGCAAGCTCTTCCGCTTTACAATTCTCTGGGATATCTCTGTGGCCCGGTATACAGAACAGCTGAATTTTGAACCGTTCAGCCATCTCGTTGAGAGATCTGCGATAGTCGAGGTCGATTTTTGTGTTCAGAAATACGTTCTCCAGGGATTTAATGGCTGCCTGGCTGTCTGAGAACATATTTATGCCAATCGTCGTAAAGACATTAAATCTTAGTCATTCAACCACTTCCTTAATTGTAAGGATATCTGGTTGATACACACTGCAGTGGTCGTGTTACCTCTTCGATATGACCAGTTCTACATCTATAGAGTACACCCCAAAGCCCACATGGTCGTAAAGTTTGGAACCATCCGTATAGTGGTCAATGTACTTTCCAGGGATATCGTAGTTCCAATCGGTTCTATCAGGAATAGTGGTACAGTACTATTCATCAAAAAGAGCCTCAGATAGGGTTTAATCCACACTGCCTGGAACATCGGACATTGTATCAAGGATAAAACAGTATCCGTAGCCGCCACATGACCAATGAGAAAGCTTCCTTAACCTCGCGGCAGTGGACGCTGCAATTTGTCTGACCACAATGTCCAGAGGCATAAGATGTAGCATTAAATTCAGTGTATCAGTGCGGCTGAGATGCAAAACCAAACCATCCTTTGGATCCGGCTAAGTATTGAGCAGTAGGTGGACTTTTGAAGCGCCGTCCACCAGACCACAACACCATATAGCATTAAAGGTCTGACAACTGCAGTATATACCCAATACATGACACGCTGTCTAAACCCTCAACTGAACGGAGCTTACATCGAAAGCAACCAGGAGACAGTGAAACTACTATTGGAGACGTAATTACAATGCCGATGGAGATAGTATGGACGATTTGCATATTGCAGCCAGTGAAATCGACTGCACCAAACGGAATAATCTCGGCGATATAGCAGGTGTCTCCAGGAGTTTTTCTGACATGTCTGAAACGTATTTTCAAACTGAGTTTGGTGTTTTCCTACATACCGATGGCATAAAGAGACGTCATAAACTACATCATGACGAAGGGTTGTAGTCAAGGCAATATGTCATCGCTTTCAGTAAAAAGACTGATAGGCCTGAAGGTGAGGCAGGGTATAACATTCGAAAACAGTGGGGCACAATATGTAAACCTCAAGCAAAGATCGTAGGAGACAGTCCTCCTCGAAGTTTAATGAGAAGTCGTGACGCCTCTACACCTAAAAGAGTATGCCATGGCAGCCTTCCTGAATATTGATGGGCCGATAGTCGTCGCCCAGAAACGCACGGTGGTCTAAGACACTATCTTCCGCTTGACTGATTGCATGGTACAAGGCAGGATTATCAACCCAGACCTGGGAGATATAGTAGTCAAAACGCGACTAGTGGAACGTCCCATGGAGGGGTGTTATTACCGATTCTGTAAAACCTAGCGATAAACGAAATGCTATTGGATCTCTTCAGGGTTAGCGTAAAAGGACGTTGTGCAAAGTTCATAGAAGTCTGATCTCCATGAAGTTGTATAAAAAGTCGAGACGCATCCTCAACTGCAGAAGCTCACCATGGCCTTTCTGGATATTGAGTGGCATTTGAAAACAAGAAGGTAGAGTCGATAGTCGCCGTTCCAGACCGCACGAAGGTCCAGCAGACTATCTTGAGACGCATCCTCAACTGCAGAATCTCACCATGGCCTTTCTGGATATTGAGTGGCATTTAAAAACAAGAAGGTAGAGTCGATAGTCGCCGTCCCAGACCGCACGAAGGTCCAGCAGACTATCTCCAGGTGGACCAACTACATGCTAGGATTATCATCGCGGACTTGGCAGATATTTTGGTCAGAAGACGGGGGATTAGGGGAACGCCTCATGAAGGGTTGTTATCCCCGATTCTATGGATGTAGCAATAAACGAAATTCTTTTGAATCTGAAACAGGAATTGAAAACGGCGTCCTGCTACTGACCCAAAGCAAATTTCTGTACACGATTAGCGAGATAATTGAAAGGTCACTGGGGAGACTGTAGAAAAGGATATCACAAATGGGTTGAGTACGAATCCAGGTGGGACGGAAAATATAAGATATTGGATTTTACGCTCCCGTGTTTGAATGGGATTGAAGTGCAGTTGTTGAAGGAGACAGATTATATGGGTGTAGCTCCGAAAAGGAACCGAAAATCGCTGTGGGCCTTTTACCCCCGCAGAAGGATGATCGGTCCTGCAAGAAGACCCATCGGTTAGGCCGAAGATGATTTATTGGATGCAATCGGAAACTGCGAGACCAGTGCACATATATGGGGCACTAATATGGTGAAAGGCTGTGAAGAAGGCCCCGGGGCTCCTAAATTCCATATGGCAGGCAGTTTTGAAAGCGATGGATGTGCGTCGCTAAGGTTGCGATCAGACTAAGGTAACTTGGTATGCTGAAGAAGAGCAAATACGGGCTCCGTTCCATTCTGGATTTGCTGGGGAGACTAAAAGGTGTATCAGAATACCTGGCACCAAGACCGATAGCAGGAAGAATCTTCGGGATTCGTCTTCCCGCGAGGGAGCAGTATAGGCAAACGCTTTGTTTTCAAAGAATGAGATTACAGATGCCACCAAGACGGTGTCAGAGACAGGATTAGGTTCATACTTGGCATCGGAAGTCTGTGAGACTGCCAAACGAGTGTTCGGTCTTTTAGGCAAAATTCAATACCTAATGATAGATGCAAATGGAATACTGGTAAGAGATTAAGCGTATGTTTGAATGAAATGGAACTCTGCCTCCAAAGATGCTCTTAGAATAAAGTAACTGAACATGATGAAGAAGAGCAAATACAGCCACCATTACATTCTGGATACTATGGGTACGTTGGGCAGACTAAAGAAGGTATCAGAGTACCTGACAGAACTATACCAGAAAGGATCTTTGGTATTCACTTTGCCGGGAGAGAGGATTGGAGGCGAGTTCTGTGTTTACAGGGAATGAGAACACAGATACCTGCAGGCGAAAGGATTAGGAGTATACTCAGAGAACCTGGCATAACTGTACCAGAAAGGATCTTTGGTATTCATTTTGCCGGGAGAGAGGATTGGAGGCGAGTTCTGTGTTTATAGGGAATGAGAACACAGATACCTGCAGGCGAAAGGATTAGGAGTATACTCAGAGTACCTGGCAGAACTGTACCAGAAAGGATCTTTGGTATTCATTTTGCCGGGAGAGAGGATTGGAGGCGAGTTCTGTGTTTATGAAACCACAGATACCTGCAGGGGAAAAGATTAGGAGTACACTCGACATCGGTATGTCGGCGAGATTTCCAAACGAGTATATGGACTTTTAGTTGAGTCTCTACCTAGCGATAGTCTCAAATGAAATATTGGGAAGAGATTGACTGCCTTCGAAACTTAGGATGTATATAGACAGTATTGCGGCCATCAAGGCCTTATGTTCAAGGACTCTGGGCTCACGACATAGCGCTATCTTGGGTTCCTGGACACGATGGTATGCCAGGAAACGAGAGAGCGACAAATATGCCATGAATGCACCTCCACTGGGAGTGAACCATTCGCCGGTCATGCACCTAGTGCCGAGACGAGGTGGAAGTCTGTTCATAGATGCCATATTGCCAGGATACACTGATCTACCGTCGACCGGAAGAGGACGAAGGAACTATGGGCTTTTAATATAAGGTCACTAAGAGCTATTACTGAAGGTGGAACTAGGAATTACTTCATATGGCCACCATGTCAATCCGGTATAATGATTGCTGCAGATGCTGTTTTCATGAGAATGAGGAGATCGAATAATAACTCCTACTCAAGGAGGAGGTTTTCTCTGATCTTAACGATCTTGCAGATATGTGTCTGGAAAGTCTTCTCAGGTACGTGGATAAGACGGTATGGTTTAGACGAGGGATGGGATAAAGCCCTACAGACGAGGTCATGTTTGCCTAGAACCAGTCAACACTAACAGAGTAGACACTCAGTTGAACGTGGACCGGTGCTCCAGTCCGGTGCGATATGGACCATATTTTGCAACGATGTTCTGTAGTACATGATCCAGTCAGCTGGCCAATCAATTGCAAATTGGTATAAGTTCCTGGAAAGACACGTTTTTTTGACGTACATTCTAACATCAGGAATAAGAAGACAAACAGAGTCACTCAGTCCTCTTCCCGACGATTCTCGAGACAAAAAAGAGATACGGGTGACAACAGGGATAGGGGTCAGAAGTTCCAAGGATTTAGAAGCTTCGGCCCATAGATGTAAGATTTCAATTTAGAAATCTGAAGTAAACGCGTTATTCTACTTTGGATGTACATAAACTTTGCTGTAACAATTCACGATCTCTTATAGCAGAGACAAAAAAAAAAATTTGGCCTCATGTTCAACCATGGGAATGTGTGAAAGTGTGGAAGGGAGTTTGTGAGTGACTGTATGTGTGTGTGTGTGTGTGTGTGTGTGTTGTGCCTTTACCATAAATCTTAATAAGCCACAAACAAGTTCACATTAATTTTTTGTTATCATGCAAAACGCAACACTGGCTTACCCCTTCCCTCAGTTTTCCATCAACTCTCGTAGCTGTGGTCTTCTCAGTTGTTTCAGCATCGTCTATCCTTTTGTTGTTATTGTTGTCGTCATAATTTTCGGTGGTTCAAAAGAGTCTGTATGTGAGAGAGTGTGAGTTGTTGACGAAATGAGTATATATGTTATGTATGTCTAGATGGCTTCGTGTGTGCGGGTATTGTTCTATGAAAGAAAAATACCGAGAAGTACTGGATATCCAAAATTATTTTACTCAACTTATTGTGGCGTTTGTGTGAGTTTATAACGGAGTTGGGAAGAAGGCTTTTCGAAAAAAGGCATGACAGGAAATGTGGTAGTCTACGCTGAAGTAAGGGGACTAGTAAGGCATATAGATTGAGTAAAGTGCTCGCCAAGTTCTCTGAAGAGAGAACACGGCACTACGCTGAGAACAACCATGTGACGGTGGTACGATTACTAATGGAGACTCATTTTCCTGGCAGCCAGGAAGAGAACGACGTAATACCACATGTGCTGAATTTATGGAAGATCTTACCATCGACATCGTTGACAAGCAGAAGATAATGCCGAACAAGACGGAATCATCCCGGCGCTGCTGCAAGATAACATTGGGGTCATTATGCCATGGCCGCAACAGATTTTCATGACGAGCCTGTCATTGTTCTACAATACATTCTGAGCGCATAGAGGGAGGTCAGGGTGGGTGGTATTTATCACCAAGGCGGGTAGAATAAACCACATTGGCGCTAATGATTATAGGCCAATCAGCCTACCATTGTTTTTACTTAAAAAAACTGGAAAGTCTGGTTGACCTGAAGGTGAGGTTGGACTGACACCGGAGAATTTTAGTGGGGTAAAACATGCATAACCAAAGGGGAGGTCAATGGAGACGTTCTTCATAAAGAGGTACAAGAAGTCAAGTTGTCTCACCAACAGAAGGAGTACAAAATGGTGGACTTCCTCGATATTGAGGGGATCTAAATAACGTGGAATAAAAAGGGTCTATAGTCGCCGCCTTGGACAGTACTGGCATCGACCCGAGTGTTTACCGGGCAGGCTTATAAATGCGAATCCGGGAGAAAGAACCTGGCAAGGAAGGTGAGATTTGACTGGCACCCGAGAGATTTGACTGGAGAATCTTAATGGGGTACAACATGCATACCCAAAGGGGAGGTCAATGGAGACGTCCTTAATGAAAAGGTAAAGAGGTCAAGTTTTCTCTCCTACAGAAAGAGTACACACTGGCGGACTTTCTCGATATTGAAGGGAGACTAAATAACGTGGAAAAAGGGTCTATAGTCGCCGCCTTAAACAGTATTGGCATCGGCCCGAGTGTTTACCGGTGGAGAGATAATATGCTTCGCGGCAGGCTTATAAATGCGAATCCGGGAGAAAGAACCTGACAAGGAACGATGTCCTACTGGATCTCAACGGAGATGGGGTGAAACTAAAAGCATATTCGTACGAAGTCGTTTTATTGATTCGAAGCAGAATTATGTCAATCAACAACGAGATTATGTGGTGGTTATTGAGATGGGCTTCGAGAAATGGGTTAAAGTTCAATCCAATGAAGACGGAGCTGGTGCTCTACTCCCCGGAGGTATAGGATACGGGATTTAAGACTCCCGTCTTTGGAAAAGACCACTCTGCATTTGCGGAGGGGGGGGAAAGATACCCAAGCCTAAGCCTGCCGGATTTAAGACTCCCGTCTTGGGACAAGACCACTTTGCAGTGGTCTCTACCTAGGCATAGTCCTCGATACGAAACTGTCCAGGAAAAGGAATACCGAGTTAATGTGCCGAAAGGCGATTTGCTCCTTCCGATACTGCAGAAAGATATTCGATTGAATATTGGGAGTCAGCCCGAAGTCATCTTCTACTGTGTGTACACGGCCATTGTGAGAGCAGTGCTGACATATGGAGCACTGGTATGGTGAAAGGTATGGTACGTGTACTCTTCACCATATGGTATGGTATGGTGAAGAGTATACGTACCAAGGAACTTCTAAGGGTACAAAGACCGACCTGTGTCGGGATAATGGAAGCTTTAAGGTCCATACCGCAAGCGGCTCGGGAAGCGATGCTTATTTTCAAACCTGTTGAGGTATATATGTGCACTTAAGGTGGTGCTTATGCTGAGAAAACTTGGCATGTGGACACGCCCACTGCTCCATACTGAAGGAGCAGTGGATACTGGAGGTAGGCTGAGAAGGGCGTCAGACTAGCTGTCACCGATTCCTTCCCCTAAGGAAGAGGTTGGAGGCGGATGCTGTGTTTGAATTGAATGACTAGGGGTTTATTTGGAGACACTCGACATATATATGCTAGTAAGATTGTCGGATCAGAGAACGGTCTTTCAGACAGAGCTCTGTGTCATTACGTTGGCTGCAAAGGAGTTCCGAAGAATGGGCCTACCACCTTCGAAACTCAGGATGTAAGTGGACACTATGGCGGCCCTCAAGGCATTTAATTCAAGGACAATAAGGTCAAAATGCCAGGAATTCCTCGAAAAGCCTTTCTAGCTCATCACGTTGTATTGGCCTGTGTTCCCGGACACATCGGTGTTTTTTAGCAAATGAAAAGGAGTACAATTATGCCAGGAGGGGATCCTGAACGGCAGTCAGACTTATGGCCGGTCTTGCACACACATACATTTTGTCGTACTACTGAACATAGTAGAGGAGATAACCAGGAGTCCGTGGTTGGATGTCAAATTGCCAGGACACTCTAGCTAACTGTTGGTTGGAAGAGGACGAGGGTGTTGCCCTTGATAAGTGGTCACTGAGCAGAGGAGATGACCAGTGTGGAAGAGGTGGCAGGTGGGAGTCGGTGGATGGATGCGGGATTGCCAGGACACTCTGGCTAGCTGTTGGTTGGAAGAGGACGAGGGATTTGCCCTTGATAAGGGGTCACTGAATATGATTACAGGAGTCATAGCCGTACACTGTACGATAAGCCATATGGCCGCCCACATGGGGATCAAGATAAAGAGTAGACGATCGAACACCTGATATGTCCATGCCTTGGTCTACAGGGGTATAGGCTTTCCATCCTAAGGAGGAGGTTATCTTCCAATCTCGGCGAATTTATATATGTGTCTCTGGGAAGTCTCTTCAGATACGTGGATAAGACGGATTTGCTTTGCGAGTGAATACTTGAGTGAGTGTGAGAGGCACTTGTTCCCTATATTTCTCGTATATTTCATATCTCGTCATCACCATGTCACCCCTTTGGAACGGAGCAGGGACAGTGTATCCATTATCACAATTTTTCAACAATCCTTCCTTTTTCCTTTGCTTTTTTTATATCCTCCACCGTAGTTCCCCATTAAGATCTATATACTTTTGCATGCGTTTGAACCAATTATCAACGCACTTTTGCCACTCTGGTTGAGGTATCTCCAAAACATGCACTCTGAACGCATCAACCGCCTCTTCGGGTGTCGAAAAACATAAACCTCTCATTTTATTTTTGACGTATGGGAATTAAGCGAAGTCATTCGGTGCCAAGTCATGACTATAAGGCGGACGACTTATTAAATCCATGTTTTGAGTGCTCAAAAATTCAGTTATTTGAGCGGATGTGTGAGAGCTCGAATTTTCGGCGGATGACTCTGGCCAAGAAATGGTTGTGTTCAACTCAGAATTAACTGTTCTGCGTTGTTCTGGTGGTACGATTGCGACCAGTCCAGTCCAGTTTTTCCGATAAAACAGGCGATTTTGTTGGATTTGGCTGATCCTGAAACATCAATACAGTCGACTGCTGTGTACTTTCGAGCTTATGCGCGTAAATCCATGATTCATTACAATTCACGATGTCATAGACGTGTTTCGAAGCACCGCGATCGTAATTTTGGAGCATTTCTTTCGCCCAATTGGCACGAGCCTTTTTTTTTTTTTTTTTTTGAGCGATTGACGAATTGTGTGGGGTCCAACGCGAAAAATATTTTTTGACGGTCAAATGTTTATGCAATATTGAATGTATTCTGGTCCCACTTATGCCTAAGGTTGTCTCAATCTCACGATATGTCACATGACGATTTTGCAATATCAGGTGGCGCACAGCATCAACGGTTTTGGAACAACAAATGATTTTGGATGACCTTCACGCAATTCATCTTGGTGTGAACTACGACCTCGATTGAATTCACCATACCATCGATTAACACTGGTCCTTGGTGGAGATTCATCGCTAAAAATTGAATTAATCATCGATGCACTATTGTTGAGTCAATCCACACCGAAGTTGTGAAAAATAATCGCACGAAAATTATCACGATTTAATTCCATTTTTTGGCTAAGATGAATCTTTTAAAATACTGTAAAGAACACAAATAGCGCTCGTTTGTCAAAACGTTCTGAGTACATCAAAAATGTCAAGCTTTGCGATAGAGCTGCCAACACAAGGGTTGTCCAATCCTTAAATATAAAAGGCAATGCTTCAAGTAACGTTCATATCGGTCTATAGCCTGGTATAGTTCCTAATTAACCCGATTTGACTTCCTGAGCCCCTGAAAACCACATTTGGCTTAAATTTTGCCCATAGTGTTCTGTATGACTATCAACAACTGTCACAACAGATGACGAAAATCCTTTGGGCGATATAATGTTTCGACTCCTTTAAGTTGCCAGGCCCTGCTGATATATCACCGGTAGAATAACAAGCTGCGTCTGTTAGACTGGTTCCTTGGCTACGGGACTGGTTAGACTGGTTCTTTGACTTTATGCTGAAGACTCTTCATAGGTTGATGGGAACATACAATAGAATAAAATTATGCTCTTCGAAAAATTTAGTTTGTATAAATTTTTTCAGAATCCATGGTGGTAGGTTCCCAGGATTCGGCCCGGCCGAACTTAGCACGCTTTTACTCGTTTAATTTATTATGAAGATAGTTTAGTCCATATTAACTTGTTTTGAAATACCTTTTCTTTTATCACTAAAAAATTCGTACCACCCTTTAAGCAATGTCACTGTACTGTTCACTGTATAAGTTCAGCCCATATCAAATAAACATTATTTCCACTTAGCCAAAATATATATGAGAATGTTTATGTCATACACGCGTATGAATATTAGAGTGCATCAGCCTTTACCCTGTGACAGATGTGTGCTTATAATTAATAATTTAAATGAGTTTAAGGCTAAATGAGTAAAACACTCCTCTTATGTTTTACAAACAAACGAGCGACAAAGAATGGTAGTGAGGTTTTTTAAACCAACTAAGTAATTGTAATCTTTAAATTGTAGAAAAAAATGGCGGTCGCATAAAAAAATGGTGTATTTTTATAACCTTAACCTATGCCACAACTGTGGCATGGGGAATTATGGTATAGTAAACTTTTTGTAACACCCAAAGAAAGTTGTTGTAAGGTGGGATATATGAAACTAACTAAGTTAGTATAGTCTTAAATTGCAAGAAACTATCATTTCTTAGGAAAATGTTTTATTAGCCCCATAACCGTAGGATGGGGTATATAAGTTTTGCCATTCAATATATCGAATTATCCATTCCCGATCGAATAAAAATTTTATATGTTTTTGTTCGTTGTAAAACTCTAAGACTATCTTGAAATTTTCTTACTAATTTATTTATCGGTATAACTATTTTAAACAATAGAAGTTTAAAATTGGACCCAACATTTTTTCTAACTCTCATGGGCATAGTTTCTATGGGTCGTATAACTCTAATAAACAAACAGCTAGACCTTTGAAAACGTATATTGTGCTTGCAAATATGCAAAAAATAAAAAAAAAACAAGTAAAAAGGCGTTAAGTTCGGCCGGGCCGAACTTTGGATACCCACCACCTCGGGTATATATGTAAACCACCTTTCATCAAAATTCGGTGAAAATTTCATACCTTATACTCATATAACTCATACCGATCTGAACTATATACGACACGGATGTCGAAAAGCCGAACATAAGTCACTGTGTCAAATTTCAGTGAAATCGTATTATAAATGCGCCTTTTATGGGGCCAAGACTTTAAATAGAGATATCGGTCTACATGGCAGCTATATCCAAATCTGGACCGATTTGGGCCAAGTTGCATAAACATGTCGAAGAGCCTAACACTAAGCACTGTCCCAAATTTCGGCGAAATCGGACAATAAATGCCTCTTTTATGGGCCCTAAACCTTAAATCCAGAGATCGGTCTATATGGCAGCTATATTCAAATCTGGACCGATCTGGGCAAAATTGAAGAAGGACGTCGAAGAGCCTAACCAAACTCACTGTCTCAAATTTCAGCGACATCGGACAATAAATGCGTCTTTTATGGCCCCAAAACCTAAAACCTAGATATCGGTCTATATGGCAGATATATCCAAATCTGGACCGATCTGTGCGATATTGCAGAAGTATGTCAAGGGGCTTAACTTAACTCGCTGTTCCAAATTTCGGGGACATCGGGCAATAAATGAGCATTTTATGGGCCCAAAACCATAAATCAAGAAATCGGTCTATATGGCAGCTATATCCAAATTTGAACCGATCTGGACCAAATTGAAGAAATATGTCAAAGGGCCTAACACATCTCCCTGTCCCAAATTTCAGCAAAATCGGAAAATAAATGTGGCTATTATGGGCCTTATACCATAAATCGGAGGATCGATCTATATGGCAGCTATATCCAAATCTGGACCGATCTGAGCCAAATTAACGAAGCATATCGAAGGGCCTAACACAACTCATTGTCCCAAATTTCATCAAAATCGGATAATGAATGTGGCTTTTGTGGGCCTAAGACCCTAAACCGGAGGATCGGTCTATATGGCAGCTATATCCAAATCTGAACCGATCTGGACCAAATTAAAGAAACATGTCAAAGGGCCTAAGACAACTCACTGTTCCAAATTTCAGCAAAATCGGATAATAAATGTGGCTTTTATGGGCCTTAGACCCTAAATCGGAGGATAGGTCTATATGGCAGCTATATCCAAATCTGGACCGATCTGAGCCAAATTGACAAAGGATGTCGAAGGGTCTAAAGCAACTCACTGTCCCAAATTTCAATAAAATCGGATAATAAATGTGGCTTTTATGGGCCTAAGACCCTAAATCGGCGGATCGGTCTATATGGGAGCTATATCAAGATATAGTCCGATATAGCCCATCTTCGAACTTAACCTGCTTATGGACAAAAAAAGAATCTGTGCAAAATTTCAGCTCAATATCTCTATTTTTAAAGACTGTAGCGTGATTTCAACAGACAGTCGGACAGACGGCCAGACGGACAAGCGGACGGACATGTCTAGATCGTCTTAGATTTTTACGCTGATCAAGAATATATATACTTTATAGGGTCGGAAATGGATATTTCGATGTGTTGCAAACGGAATGACAAAATGAATATACCCCCATCCTTCGGTGGTGGGTATAAAAACAAGTAAGAGCGTGCAAAGTTCGGCCGGGCCGAATCTTATATACCCTCCACCATTGATTGCATTTGTCGAGATCAATGCGCGGTATCTCTTTTTAGACAAACATAGAATATTGAATAAAAACTGATATGATATTGGAGATATATAAAGTTGTAGTCCGATTCGGACCATAAATGAATGCTGAACATTGTGGAAGTCATTGTGTAATATTTCAGTTCATTCGGATAAGAATAACGCCTTGTAGGGGCTCAAGAAGCAAAATCGAGAGATAAGTTTATATGGGAGCTGTATCATGCTATTGATCGATCCCGACCATATAAGATGTTGAAAGTCATGAAAGAAGCCATTGTACAAAATTTCTGCCAAATCGGGTGGGAATTCCGCCCTCTAGAGGCTCAAGAAGTCAAAATCCCAGATCGGTTTACATGACAGCTATACCAGATTATGAACCGATTTGAATCATACTAAACAAAGTTGTTGGAAGTGATACCAAAACACTACGTGCAAAATTTCAGTTAAATTGGCCGAGAATTGCGCCCTCTAGAGGCTCAAGAAGTCAAGACCCATGATCGGTTTATATGGCTGCTATATGAAACCATGTACCGATTTAAACCATACTAAGCGCTGTTGTTGGAAAAGCTACCAAAACACCACGTGCAAAGTTTCAGCAAAATCGGATAATAATTGCGCCCTCTAGAGGCTCAAGAAGTCAAGACCCAAGATCCGTTTATTTGGGAGCTAAATTAGGTTATGAACCGATTTGAACCATACCTGGCACAGTTGTTGAATATCATAACAAAATACTACGTGCAAAATTTCATCCCAATCGGATAAGGATTACGCACTCTAGAGGCTCAAGAAGTCAAGACCCAAGATCGGTTTATATGGGAGCTATATCAGATTATGAACCGATTTGAACCATAGTTGGCACAGTTATTGGATATCATAACAAAATACTACGTGCAAAATTTCATTCCAATGGGATAATAATTTCGCCCTCTAGAGGCTCAAGAAGTCAAGACCCAAGATCGGTTTATATGGCAGCTATATGAAAACATGGACCGATTTAAACCATACTAAGCGTAGTTTTTGGAAAAGCTACCAAAACACTACGTGCAAAATTTCAGTTAAATCGGCCGAGAATTGCGCCCTCTAGAGGCTCAAGAAGTCAAGACCCATGATCGGTTTATATGGCAGCTATATCAAAACCTGGACCGATATGGCCTATTTACAATACCAACCGACCTACACTAATAAGAAGTATTTGTGCAAAATTTCAAGCGGCTAGCTTTACTCCTTCGGAAGTTAGCGTGCTTTCGACAGACAGACGGACGGACGGACGGACGGACGGACAGACGGACGGACATGGCTAGATCGACATAAAATTTCACGACGATCAAGAATATATATACTTTATGGGGTCTCAGTCGAATATTTCGAGTAGTTACAAACAGAATGACGAAATTAGTATACCCCCCCATCCTATGGTGGTGGGTATAAAAAAATATGTATATATCCAAAGGAGTCATGTCCAGGCTCACACACACTCACTCCGAATAATAAAGGGTGATTTTTTTGAGGTTAGGATTTTCATGCATTAGTATTTGACAGATCACGTGGGATTTCAGACATGGTGTCAAAGAGAAAGATGCTCAGTATGCTTTGACATTTCATCATGAATAGACTTACTAACGAGCAACGCTTGCAAATCATTGAATTTTATTACCAAAATCAGTGTTCGGTTCGAAATGTGTTCAAATTTTGACAAATTTTGTTCAGCGATGAGGCTCATTTCTGGTTGAATGGCTACGTAAAAGGCAAAATTGCCGCATTTGGAGTGAAGAGCAACCAGAAGCCGTTCAAGAACTGCCCATGCATCCCGAAAAATGCACTGTTTGGTGTGGTTTGTACGCTGGTGGAATCATTGGACCGTATTTTTTCAAAGATGCTGTTGGACGCAACGTTACGGTGAATGAACACATTTCGAACCGAACACTGATTTTGGTAATAAAATTCAATGATTTGCAAGCGTTGCTCGTTAGTAAGTCTATTCATGATGAAATGTCAAAGCATACTGAGCATCTTTCTCTTTGACACCATGTCTGAAATCCCACGTGATCTGTCAAATACTAATGCATGAAAATCCTAACCTCAAAAAAATCACCCTTTATA